>NC_091397.1:37140940-37442034 GCF_032191515.1 Phaenicophaeus curvirostris | reverse complement strand
GCCCTATAAGTGTCTAGAAGCAATAAAGGGATGTTAATTCTGAAAAGCATGGGTAGTCTGCCTCTCCTTGATTTGCTAACTTTTGAAGGAAGTTCAATTAACATGCAGTACATCATATCCACTCCTTCCTGCCAAAGGCAGACACTGAGAAATGCTGCACACTGCAGGATCTGTTCACTTTTGTTAAACCACAAGAGTACCCACAGTTAAATAACATTAAAGCAGATTAACTGCAGCAAAAATTATGGTAGACCAAAGCTGAAAGTCCCAACTGGTCAGTCCAAAGGCAGTAAGAGACTTCATTGCTCAATGCATTGCAACAGTGAAGGTCTTGGATTTGGAATATAGAAATACTCCACCACGGGCACTACATTCGCACTTCCTGTTTGTACCATCATCTTGAAATACAATAACCATAAAACTATTATCACCTCTTCACCAGCTGCCAGTAATAATGCAGCAGAGCTTGTCATAAATAGTTTTTTATAAAAGCATCAAGAATAGGGTTTTTTTTAAGGAGATTCCACTCCTTACACCTATTCAACTACTTATTTTTCATTCAAGATAGTTTCTAGGATAGAAGAGAACACAACATTTGCAAACGTGCAGAGAGTCAGCTAACAGATCTGCAGCAATTTCCAGACTACTATTATAGCAAAACTCTTCAAGAAACATCTGGTGACTCACTGTTGTTGTTGAGGGTTAACATCTGCAATCTGTTCTATGCCTTTTTCCTTCTCACAGCTTCAACAGTCAGCCTTTGTTGGCTACTTTCTGATTTGAGAATACCTGTAGCTTTTTAGCTACAACAGACTGCTGATCAAGAACTGCTGATCACCTATTGCAACTATTGCTTGGTTGGGCCTATATTAACAATAGGGGAAGCACTGCAAATGGTGTCCCAGCAACTATTCCAGCAGGAGAGCAAAGGAGCCCAGAACCTCTGCTGAGGACTGTGCACTAACAGTAGTGACGTGGCACATGGTCTCCAACACCACCTAGAGGAAGTGGCCTTGGCACATCAGGGGCCCAGACACAAACAGCACTCCTGAGCAAGGATGTCACTGTTGAGGTATGAGGCTAAAAGAACTGGTACCTCTCCCTGTGGTTGGGAACACTGGCTTCCTCCCCTGTTGGAAGTATACTGTATATCAAGTATATCAAGCCTAAATCTGCCCCTCTCCAGTTTATACCCATTCCCCCTCATCCTATAACCACAAGCCTTTGTGAACTGTCCTTCTCCAGCCTTCTTGTAGGCCCCTTTAATGTACTGGAAGGTTGCTATGAGATCTCCTCGGAGCCTTCTCTTCTCCAGGCTGAACAAGCCTAACTTTCTCAACCTGTCCTCGTATGGAAGGTCCTCCAGCCCTCTGATCATCTTCATAGCCCTCCTCTGGACCCGTTCCAACAGTTCCATATCCTTCTTATGTTAAGGATTCCAGAACTGGACACAAGACTCCAGATGAGGTCTCACAAGAGAGGAATAGAGGGGTAGAATCACCTCCCTCGACCTGCTGACAATGCTTCTTTTGATGCAGCCCAGGATACAGTTTGGCCTTCTGGGCTGTGAGTGCACGTTGCCGGCTCATGTCAAGCTACTCATTGACCAGCACCCCCAAGTCTTTCTCTGCAGGGCAGCTCTCAATCACGCCATTCTCCGTCATGTACTGAAATCGGGGATTGCCCCGACCCAGGTGTAGGACCTTGCACTTGCCCTTGTTGAACCTCATGAGGTTCTCACAGGCCCACATCTCCAGCCTGTCCAGGTCCCTCTGGATGACATCCTGTCCTTCTGATGTGGCAACACCACCACTCAGCTTGGTATCACCTGCAAACTTGCTGAGGGTGCTCGCAATCTCGCTGTCAATATCATCAATGAAGATATTAAACAGCACCAGTCCCAATACGGACCCCTGAAGGACACCACTTGTTGTGGATCTCCATCTGGACTTTGAGCCATTGACCACTACTCTCTAAATATGACCATATCATACCCACCATATCATCCACCTATCAAATCCATATCTCTCCAATTTAGAGAGAAGGATGTTGTGGGGGACCACGTCAAAGGCTTTACAGAAGTCTAAATAGATCACATCTGCTGGATTAACCCGTGGCCACTGCTGCGGTTGACCCATCATAGAAAGCCACTAAGTTGGTCATACAAGATTTGCCCCTGGTGGAGCCGCACTGGCTGCCATTAATGACCTCCATGTCCTCCATGTGCTTTAGCATAGCTTCTAGGAGGATCTGTTCCATGATCTCCCCAGACACAGAGGTGAGGCTAATGGGTCGGTAGTTCCCAGGGTCATCTTTCTTACCCTTTTTAAAAATGGGCACAATGTTACCCTTCTTCCAGTCACCAGGGACTTCTGATTGCCATGACTTTTCAAATATCATGGAGAGTAGCTTGGCAACCACATTGGCCAATGTCCTCAGGACTCTGGGATGCATCTCATCAGGTCCCATAGGCTTATAAATGTTCAGGTTCTTGAGGTGGTCACAAACCTGATCCTTCTCTACTGTGGGAAGGGGTTTAAGCCCCTGGTCACTATCTTGCTGTCCCATGACCCAGGAGGGGTGAGGAGAGCAGTTATTAGTGAAGACTGAGTGTAAGAACTTAAATACCTCAGCCTTCTCCTCGTGTATTGATACGAGCAAGACAACTGGGGCTTCTTCTACACTTCTAGTTCTGGAAACAGGAGAAAGGCTACCTTGCATCAGGAGAGGCATCAAAGCCTGTTAACCCTCAACCACTTCTCTATAAAAGGAAGGAAATGGAAGTACTAACTGTTGGAAACTCCTTCTTGCAAACGAGAGAGGAATCCTTCTGTTGGTTTGACCTGTTGCCTCAGTTTAACTGCTTATCTGGGATGTTGTAAATAAATTGTTGAGTCTTTTCCAGTCCTCAGACTATCATTCCCCATTGCTCATCCATGTGAGCATCATCAACAAGGGGGAGGAACTAAAGCTCCACACACAGTCACAGAACTGCAGTACGGTTGGGATAACAGACATGGTGGGATGGCTTGCACAACTGGCATGCTGTGATGAACAGATATATATACTCTTCAGGAAAGGGAGGCAGGAAAAACAAAGAACAGAGTTAGCCCTCTGTCTGAAGGAGCAGCTCAAACAGAAACATGGCAAGACTCAGGCTATCCAGGATATTTCTGGGAAGTATAAAGAATAACTTCTTGATTTAAGCACTAGAAGACCAACTAGGGATGAAGAACCAAGGATAGCCGGGGTGCAAAACAGAAGGTTTGTGCAGGATCCATCCTTGGAGGTTTTCCAGGCCTATCGGGCTATATCCCAAGCAACCTGGTCTGAGTTCATTTTCGAGCCTGTCTTGAGCAGGAGTTTAGAGTAAAGACCTCCTCAGATTCCTTCCAACCTGAGGGACTTGGAGACTCTTGGGGAAAAAAAAAATCCACTAATTAAGTGGCAATCACAGATCTGTCCGCAAGGAAAAGGTGGTAGTCAGAGATGGATAAATTTATCTACCTGTACAAAATTACTAATTTTTTCATTTTCAGTAAAAATTACATGTAATTTACATGAGACAGAGGTGTTAAAGAAGCTAATATTTAAGACAAATAAGCACAAAAGTAAAGTCCAGATAATCTACCCTTAATAAACTAGGATAACACTAGTACACTTCATAGAAGCCAGACGAAAGGAACCTGCTCCCCTCACTTAAGTTGTTCCACAAAAGAAGTTCTTTAATAAATGTGCAATATGCCTTATGAGATATAAGGATCAAGTTCACAGACCTAAACCCACAGCCTGTATTACTACATATATAAAAAATAGATACAATTATAGAATATACATAATTATTATTTTATATCTTTATAATGTATAATTATTATTATTTTATACACATAAACACATGTATATATACACATACATACACATATAAGCCTGTAAAACTGATGAGGGCAAAGCAGGGGTGGGGTTCACATCACCAGACAATGGGCATCTAAACAGATATTTGCTCTTTTCTCCAAGGTCTTCTCTGTAAGCTCCCTCTACAGTCACTGACAGAAGCGTTGCTTCCAGTAAATATCCCCTTGGCAGACAAATGCAATTAAGCAAGATGAATTCCACCCTTAACAAGAGCTGTTAACAAAATCAACTAAGCACTTAAAGCCAAACACTGTAGTGAAAACAACTGTCCCTAATAATATTAAATAGGCTGTAACTGAACTCATAAGCAAGTGCGTGGCAAGCAATATATCTCCCAGTTCCTCTTATTTACTCCTCAGGGTTTCCCAGTGTGACTTGCTGGTTTAGACCTGTCTTGCTTAGACTGCTAATTCTCTTCAGGGCTGGAGACTATTCATACTACTTATCTAACAGCACTTGTGCCACAATTTAATCTCAAACACTTGTATTCATTGCGTATAACTCCACCCTGAAAGCCACTCTACCTTTCAGCAATTATCTCTGTGATATAATTAACTCAGTGCATACATTGCTATAACTGAAAACAGAGAGAGAAAATGACATCTAAAGTGCGAGACAGGCTGTGCACAGAAATGTTGACACTGTGAGAATAACCAAAGGCAGTGTTTCTAAGACAGGCAGGCTTTGTTCATTTTCCAGCCTTAGCTCCATCCCCACACCTCAGCCCCCCAGCCTTCATTTGCACCTCCGTTTCAGGAATCAGGTACGAAATATCATTTTATCTGGATGTTTATTTTGCAGCTGGGATCCAGCACACAGACAGAATGAGGGCCTAAGGTACAATTTTCCTTACTAAGTATCTTCATATTTGAATTGTCATGTACATGGCCACATCCAGTTGTTCCATCCAGTTCTACTTATAACCATGGTAGGTGGGGGCTGGGGAAAGACAGAAAGAAAGAGATGAGAAGAGACCTCTGCTCTCCAAAAGCCTAGCCTAAGAGAGCTGGTTGCACACTTTTCACACAAATTCAGCGTTTAGCAATCACCTCAAAAGCTCGAACAGCAAATGTTGCACAAATAGAAGTAAGTGCAAATTTGTTTTTTAAGATACGGTTTCACCCTGTCTATTTATTTTCTTCTCTGTAAAGGCACATAAACAGGCTCTTGTCAAAAACATAAGCAAAACGTTCTGCCATCCTGCCTTTACCAGCCCCGCTACACTACACCCCTCCACCACCAAACACACCATGACTGACCGTACGTGAATTATCAGACTGTGGAGTTGCTCAAATGTGACGACTGTTTCCCATAACAAGCTCCTGAAATAAAGAAAGTCTGTCAGCACTCCAGCATTTTCATAGCACCTTTCTGCAGGATAAGAAAAGAGTCTAAACTTTGAATGCTTTTATAAAGGCTAGAACAGCATATGTTGTATTTCTCAAGATACAAGATGTAACTCCTAACAAGCTGAATGCTGACTGTTAGATGTCCTTGTGAATTTGTAGAGGGGAAAAAATGAGTAAAGTCTTTAAAGCCCCTTGTCAAGTTTCAGTGAGGGTTTTACTGATCACCCTCAACATTTCAAAAATTTTTCTTTAAAAAATGAAGGAATTCTATTATTTCTTTCTGTAAATAATACCTTTCAAAATTTTATTTGTTCCTGGAATAGATTCAGTATTTCAACTGAAGTAAACTTTTCATAACCTGAGGAGTGCCAAACAACAAAATATTTGCCCTCTAATTAATTTCTTTTACATAACTTTAGTTTATAGTTCAACAGGCAATGAAAAAATACAGCAAAACAATTTTTTTGACATCTTACTAGATTAGCAGGAGATACAGGGGATTTTTTTTTCTTAGATGAAGAAAGATTAATTAAGGGATTATAATGATTAAAAATATATAAAAATTATCGGTGAAAAGTCACCTATCAAATTTTATAAACCATGTAGCTAAGGTTTGGAGATGCTCTGAACTACCACTAACTCAGTGAACCTGAGGCCATTTGAAAAAGCTCCCACAGATCTGTAAACCTGCTGCAGATTATCCTTAAACTAACAAATAGGAGGATTGGAATGTTTAACATATCACAAAGAAAAAGGGAAATATGACTTCTAGACAAGGTCAACTACCTAAACTGCAATACTTCCTTGCAAATGTATTTTTCCAGATAGGGTAAACATAACTTCCCTTCTGCAAGGTCTGTAGCTTATTATTCTCTGTGATGATTCACACTGTACAATAACAATCCTATTTGAAAAACATAACCAGTGTAACTTTAAAACAAGTATGTATTTCCATTCAGGATACTGTAAGTTTAAGTAGATGAGCTGTTCAATCCTTTGAAGACCTATATAGTTGCTCTGTCTGATAATCTACCCAGCTGCCTACATTATTTTTCCCCTTTTATCACAGCTGTAACCCTTTCGATAGGATGCCAGGATCATACCATTGAATCCCTACAAAACTTTCCTCTTGGCCCATGGCATACGTTACATCAAAAAGCAGGTAATAAAAAAATATTACTGGAACTATTCACTAGTACTGGCAAAGTTTCAAGTCGAAGGTTTCCAAACAGTACAGCTTGGGAAGTGTTGATAAGACCCAGGCAGTAAACAGACACTGAACAAATGTCTTGGGAATAGCAGTGTAAAGTGACAATTCCAGATAACTAACCACAATGAGATTATTTTATCTCTCTGTACTGAGAAAAATAATACGTCACTGCTGTTCTTAGTAAGTGACAGAATGAGGTGCTGCAGTCCCATGCAAGAGTAAGTGGTTCACAGGGAGGGGAAAGATGCTGAATAGGATATAGCCTTGACGTGGGCTTCTTCCATTTCTCACTAAGGATCATTTTAATAAGTTTTGAGTAGTCACTGAACTGCATCCACACACTAAAAAACAGTCTGTGTGCTGTCTGCAAAGTGTGCTTTACCATGGCTTAGAAACATACAGTAGGAAGGAAGACAGTTAACTTATGCAAAGTGCAAGAGGCAAATCAGCTTTGTGGTATCTTCAGTTACAGCCATTAGTTTCACCAATAGCTGTAAGTGCGTAATGAGAATGTTTCTGAGAAAATGATCTCCCAGAACCTTTCTCACCATGCACATGCTTAGTGTGTGAGGAAGCTGCCACGTGATCTCTGCATTGATACAGTCACAGAGCTCCATTTAGACCTGAGCATTAATCTACTGAGCAGTTCTAAACGCTCTGCTTCCAAAACGCCAGCTTTTAAAAAGGAAACACTCCTATCCAGAATAGTGTTTAATCAACATTCACTTATTTGCTTGGTCACTCCTTCACCTTGTGAGAAGGTGGAGGTTGTTCAAATTGCTTAGGAGATATTCTTGGAGATGAAAGTTTCTTGCCTTTCCCATGCAATTTTTGCCAGTATCTCCTCACATTGGCTTGGAAGAGACCTCAGGACAGACTGCAATGCAATAAGTTGGGATAAAATGGTTTTCAAATAACAGAATGAAAATACATATATTATCTAAAAAGTTTTAAACCATTGGAGCAGAGCACTTACAGGCTCCATGTGTTAGCCAGCCAAGAGAATTCTGTTTTTCCTTGCATTGGAGAGTCCTCTTAAAGGCTTTTAAACACAACCACTAAGATAAGGCATATGATGCATTAAACCCATCTTTTTCTTATCTAGACAAGGCATCATAGCTTGGTACAGCTTGTGTGATATGGATACGTTTGGGAAACACTTAAGTCATCAAAAGGATTTCCAATAAACCACTTGGCAGGCTTGACTGCAACCTGGACTGGTTTTGCTATCATGCAAGAAAACTGAACAGCCCTATAATCCACATCTTCTTTCCCAGTACTGCCCACATATTTCCTCCTTCCCTTCTTTGCCTAAAAACACATATTCACATAGAGCTAATGTTTCCTATTACTATAACTTTTCCACTGTTATGTGTGATTCTGATACTACAGCACCAAGAAAACATTTAAATAATACCTTTATCCTGATATTGATGTAAGATGTCCCTACAATGGTTAGAGGAAGCCTGGTTGCTCAGCAAAACCCAGTTTGCAACTGTATTTCAGCCTGAATTTACACAGTGACAAGCGTGATGACCTAATCAAACCTATGTCAGGACATTTGAAGTACCCTCAGAACACAAAGTATCTACAGTGGGTTGGCACACCAGACATACAGACTTGTGCCCTTTTGAAGCCAGAGGCCACATAGTTTCACGAAACACATAGGATGTCTATGTGTCAACAATCAAGGCCTTTTTCGGAGATTAAATTTATGGGAGTTTAACTGATAGAGCTAGAAGACATGTTTCCAGACTTACAAATCCTTCTTCAGCCCTGAGAGACAGCCAATACCTAGTAACTAGGATACCTATTTTTCTGATCAAATAACAGACTTTCTGTTTTTCAGTGACCTCCAACTCCAGTTCAGAACACCATTAGTAACCTATATTCATGTAAGAGAAATACTTCTCAGACAGAGAAACACTGCTGACTTGAAACACAAATCTATTAAAAGCTCTATGACATAGTTATGACTGTTCAATTGCTTTCTTATTCAAAATGGTTGCTAGACATCTTTCTTGGAAAAGTGTAATGCCTAACAGTATAGTTAAATTAACTTCATTTACTATCTTTCTTCTCCCCCAGTGCAAATCTAGCAGCAACTGAAAGACTCCTCTGTGTATTCCTGACCAAAATATGGATGCCATTTATTAATCCAGTGAAAATGCACGTAAATTCTAAACATTAATAATTTTAGTTCAAAGAAAAATATTATAGTTTTGTGTTTCCTATTGAGTTCATGCTTTTCTTACTGTTATCTGTCTGTTCTTCAAGTTCCACAGAGACAAACCCATCATACGCTTACTAAACCTGCTGCCTGGGTAGCACATTCCCAATTCAAATCAAAAGATTTTGCTGAATACGCCTGCGCATGACACTTTGAGGAAACATGTTCTCCTAATTACATCCTTTCAGCAAACAGCTGGAAGAATAATCAGGTGAATGCTGTGAAGTCTGCTCCTATTATAGAAAAAAACAGCTTTCCAAATTAAGAATGGGCCGTTATGTGTATGCAGGCAACACAAAGGCTGCATCAGAAAAAGCCAGGCATGTCACTGTTTGCTCTGCTTTCCCCATTTTCTTAAGCACATAGAGCTTAACCCATTGATTCACCCTCATCCACTCTCGGCATATGGCAATCCAGATGTCAATTACAGCCCCATTGAAGTGTCACACTAGAGGACAAAACAGTTTAATATGGTTTATCTTATGTTATTCCTGTTTTGACTTCTCTCTCAACTTCTAACATCTCCTTTCAGATGAACACGCTGAAGAAATTTGTCATATTTTCTTCCACCTACACCTTTTCCAGCCACAACTTCCCTATGCGCAGGTCTGTAGACAGTGTGAAATCCACCACTGGATTAAAAAGAACAGCTCCAGCTTTTCAGTTACATATGGCAGAAGAAAGTGCTTTTGCTAGTGATGTGACAAGCTCCCTATGGGTTTCAAACACCTGAGAGTTTCTGTACCACCTTCTGTCATTGTTTTTAACTGTCCATCTGAAACAGGAGCCCCATCCTCAAGTCTAACCACTGTGAAACACTTATTAATGTGTTAGTATTAATTGAAACATTAAACTACAGTAAAGCTGCAATTCAGAAATATCTTACATCTATTGTTTAAATTCCTCCCAAGTGGAGGTTATCGGACAAGTGATCATGAGGCAAAGCAAGATTTAATGATGTCATTCTTGCAAGATTTTCCAGTTCTGAATTCAGATGAGAGCACAGTGTCAAGGCTATGCTGATAAGTAAAGGCTGAACATCACTTTCTAGATATTAGAAAGGTGAGAGTTGATGTCTATTCCCACTGATCTCCCACTGTTTCTCAAGTTTACTGGCAAAAAGTATAGCATTAGCCTGCCCATCAGGTCCCATAGACAGAATAAACAAGACACCGCGTTCCCAGTGTTCAGACCATCTAGCTGAACTAAATCACATGCATTGGGAATAGTCATCCAGCAATTTCCAAGAGGTTCAGGAAAGGATGTTTCTGCCATCGCCAAACTTCTTCAGGTCTGGTGACAGGAAGAGTAAAGACCTTTGTGTATTTAAGATAGTCCTCGCACTAATGATGGGTTTTGTTGGGGCCTTTAGCTAATTCACATCTTACTATAAAAATAGGAGAGACATCTATTCCATGTATCCTTGTAACTCCACACTGATATCCACCACCTCCAGGTGTATGGTGTGAGGTATCCGTGACAATCTTTCTGGACCCTGACACTGAAATATCTCCAACATTGCCCTCTTCTAGGTGACTCTTGTGTGTGCTGAGGGCAGAATCCTTTGGTCTCTAGAGGCAAAGCTCTCACCTCTGGAAGCTGTGGTGCTTGTCAGACTGCCAGCCCCTCCCTTTGGCAAGGTTTAGGACAGGACTGGAGGTGAATTCATCTAGTCCAGCTTCTAGAGTTTCCGTTAGAACAGCTATCAAAACACAGCACTGCTTGAGATAGCAACAAGGCTGCTGGTTAATGATATCTACTGTCACTTCAGTCCTTGGTGTCTTCAAGCTCTGTCAATAAACAGATTGGTGCTCAAGTTCTTTGTGCCTTATGAGTCATTACAACCGAAGCTATAACATGAAACAGAGCAAGTTGTTGTCACCATTGTCTATTAGTGCAGAAACTCCCGGAAGGAGCATTTGTCATCACTATCTGAAAACATTCACAGCATTAGCAGGGGAAGAAAAAAAAATATTTTAAATAATCACAACTTCAATATGTAAGAAAGCTGAAGTACAACCATTCCTATGGTTTAGCCAGTCTAAAGAAAAAGCAGCAAAAAAGCTAATTGCTTTTCAGAGCATGAAACACGTATTTTTACAACAGTCTTGGTTTTGTCTTCTAAGTAAATCTAGTACTGGCCAAAAATTTTGGACTGGCTACCTAGGAGATCAAACACACTTGTTTATTCATATGCAACACTGTTAGCATTCACAGTGCAAAGTTTTATTTCTTAACTATGCTTTAATCATGACCTACACCAGCATGGTTTAGCAACAACTGGACAGTAGCGTAGTCTCTGTTCCTGCTCATTCCTTGATCATTCTCATAAGAATCAACATGTTGTTTGATTTTGCAGGGGCTTAACTAGAATCCCCAGTTCTAGAAATTTCCTTCACGAAACCAGGAGATGTAAATCACAGGACTATTGTTATTACGGGATGTGGATCCCATCAGCTCCTGCAGAGGGTGGTGGATAAGCATTTCTGTTCTTGACTACAAGACAAGACAAGGCAAGACTGGAGAAGTCATCCTTAGTCAGTAGTCACTAAGTACAGCTGGAATTTATTGAAATGTTGTTAGGTAGGTGAAAAAACCTCCAATATAGAAATTAAGAGCTCGTGCAGAACTCTGTTGTAGTAGTGTCTATTTTGATAGGAAGAGGAGAAAAAAAAAAGTTTTTAAACTATCTTTTTAGCAGGAAAAAAAAAAAAAAAAAAAAATCAGAATAATTGGATTCCATGTGCTGAACTGGTTCACTTGAAATTTTGTCAGGATTTCTCAATTTTAAAAAATATACATTATTTTTGGTACAAAAAAACCCTACACAGTGTTGTCTGCTGTGAATTTTACCAGGAAGAACAAGCTAAAATCCAAGAAGGAATCCTATCCACTCATTACTATTAAGTCCCAGACTCCAATAAGCAACTTGATGAGATAACGGTCCACAAGCCTAGAATAAATGTGTATCAGCAAGTCCAGAGAGCATTCTCTGCGCTGCATAAAGCCATGTTTCTGCCAACAAACTTCAAAGAACAGATTTTTTTTCCCCATTTTAAAAAGAGCTTGTCCTTATCAAAACAATAATTAAACATAAATTGAAAACATGGTTTATGTAAATATTAGTCAAGAAAGGTTCAAAAGCTATGAAGCTTAATTATATGCACCACTAAATCTGAATATGTTGCACAGGAGAAAAGAAGTAAGATACTTTTACCTGTTAAGAGTAATAACCTCAGAAAGAAATCATGATTTAACTATAGCACTTTTATTATGTTCAGACAATTGTTATTTCTTCTCTCTGAAGGTATAGCTGTAGCTAGGTGAAAGAGAATGTGGGTTTAAGTACTCTGTGAATCAGAATGATGACAACGAAATAAGCAGCTGTATTAAAAAAGAAAGCATAAGCCTAAAAAAGTTTTTCTGACCAGGCACTGAATGTTTAGATGTCTACAGTTCTGTTGCTACATCTTGTGAGAAAACAAAGCACTTATTTACTATAATTGTTCCCAAAATCTGGCTGAGGAAAACACCTAAAACCAATACAACACAAAAAACCCACAACACACCTTTGGAAATGATGAAAACTCTCATGCATGTATGCACTCATACAGCCATGCAATCAGGCACTTTAGTACCTTGGACTATGGTCAAACAAGAAATCAACAATATAAATATCACAGATATTTTATGAAGCCCTTGTGAAACATAGTATGTGCAGGTAAGTACATCGCAACTGGATGTTTCTACTCAGGAACTTCCTCCCTAACAGGAGAACAATTATTCATCCATCAGTAGATGGATGGGATTAAGGGAAGGAGATGTACCAGCCAAAACCTACAGTAAATTGTTTCTTAATCTTCTCTGTGGTGGTGCTCACTGAAACATGTACTAAGCATCTTAATGTGTGATTCCTTTTAAAAGCAGTGCACACACAAAGGAAGTCCAAGTCCTTTACTTCTATTTAAGGCTTAATTCCCATTTCTGGTGTTAACACTTGGAAGATATCCTGTCAAAATATATTACTAGCTGTCCTCCCCTGGGCCTGTGGAGATGACATTGCACTCAGCAAGGAGTTGCCAACGGTTTCACAAGAGAGTCTAGTAGATGTTTTCACCTTAATGTGCAATGAATCCTTTGGCCTAGAGAGCGTAGTGTCCATGAATATATGACATGAGGATCTGGAGGACTTCTTCAACTTTCATCTAATTAAATTTATACACTATCTCCAAGTTATTGTCTCAAAATCGGCAGGACAACAGGGCAAAACCAATGCATTTGTTGGGGAAAAAAATATTCATAATATTTGAATAGTCTATTAAGAGTGCACTAAAGTAATCATAGAGCTTAATCAGTTGAAATTAGAGACTCACTGAGGTGGCAATGAAGAAAGAGTGTTTATATCTTTCCCAGATTTTATAAGACTTGTGCAACACACAATAAAAGTGAGAAATTTTGCTTGACACAAAGCCACAATGCCAGAAGATAGCTGATTTTCTCCTGGGGCAAGCTATCTCAGTACAGATGCCTCATCCCTTTCGTTTGATAGATTTTTAACAAAATACCTTAGGATTCTCTCCTTATCATTTGCGAGAGACCCATTTAGGATGTGCAACGTTTTGAAAGCTAGAAGTTTGTACAGGACTTTAACCATATTGCCTGCACCCAGAGGAGGTCCCCAAGTGAAAATCTCATTCCCACATAAACTGCCAAAATAACGTCTGTCATTAACAATTTTTTTCCATTCTATCTGTCCTCTCCTTACCCCTGCAAAAAAAATGTTGTCCTTTGGTCTGACTGCTAAATCAAAGAGAGGGATTAAAACAACTCATTATCAATTCAAATTGAATTTGAGACACAGCTAAGGCATAGAAGTTCTGAATTAGTCATGGAAATGCTGCATCTTAGGGTAATTTACATGAACAGCTTTTCGTAATTACTCAGTATACTGAAAATTGCCTAGAAGTTGCCATAGCTCGTACATTAAAAATGCCTGATGAGAAAAATGAATGGACTACCTATCTGCTACTTAAAGCACCAGTTCAGAAGGGTCAACTCATTAACAGCTGTGGGGATTATTGGTTTGACTAGATACAATTTAGCATTCATTTAATAAAAAAAACCAACTATTTAAATTGTTTTGTTTTCTTCCTTCTTTTGGCATTTTATTCCCCAGGAAATTCTAGGTACTGAACTGAGGGGAAGTACGATACAGCCTAGGAGCAGCAAGTGGCAGTGAGATTCCAAATCCTAGGGTTTCCCTCTTGTCTCTTAAGGTTTCCCTTGGAGGGGAAGCTTTTCGACAGACAAGACTGTGCTTCTGCATGTAGTGTGTTAGTGGAAGACCAGTGGGATACAGAGAGTCAAAACTAATATCTGCCTTCCTTATGCTGTGGATTACAAAAATTCACATACAGTTAAGAGAGATGGGGAGAAACAAGAGAATGGGGAATGGGAAATGGCAGGTGGATGAGAGAGGACTGGAGACAGGTGTGTTAGATTTTGTGTCAACACTTACTTTCAGAAAATAAAAACATAATTTTTTAGGTGCTTATGCAGATTTTCTGTGAACATAGAGAGATTATCAAGAAATTGCAGTGCACATAAGAAGAAAAACAATGAAAAGATAAGTTCCACTGAACAGCCTCTGCCTTTGTTAACAGTTACCTTAAGGTCCAAAAGAAGATCAGCCAACTAGCAGTGTAAGTGTTTTTCATCCAGACTTGGGAAATGAAAGTCTGATTATCCATAGAGGGAATACATGAATAGCAACCATCTTAGCTTCCTCCCTTCAATGCTTCCAACATGACCATCCAAGTTAATGTCATTTTCACTAAGGAAGTTTCACTGGGCTGCATACATTGAATCTGAGTAATTCACTTCTCAGGGGCAAAAAAAACCCCTCAAACTAACCAACAAAAAAATCAATAATATTTTGCAGGAAGATCATATCTAATAGGCAATAATACAGGGCTTAACTCAATTCTTCATTGTTTTATTATCCTTCTTACACAAACTATGTGCAAATCATGGAAGAACTCCCTGTTACATCCCCTCACTAAACCATAATTTAATTCTCTGAACATGCTTCAGTAAAGAATCTCAGATTAACTAAAGTGGAAACGAAAACTTAGTGGTACCTGTGCACCCACAAGCAGAATTATATTCCATATATTTACAGGATTAAAAACTGCAAAATCCCCAAAAAAACAGCAAGCCACTTCAATTTAGTTGAAAATAAGTCATTGAGAAGAGCACTGGATGCCCCTGAAAGAAGCCAGACTAACCCAATGGGAAGGTGTCAGAAGACTGGGCATATTCTCCTTCATGCAGCTTTCCAGGTTCACATGTGCACTGTTTTGTTTGGTTGTAATTGTTGGAAATTGCAATTGGCCAAAATATCATAAGACTGTAATGTATCTAATCTATATCACCTCTTTCTCGAGTGTTAATCACCTGTTAATCTAGTGCATAGCTAGAGAAAAAAAAAAATTAGCAGCTTTTTTCCAGACAACTTCTCATAACAAAGCCTAGAGAAGTAGAATGTACAAGACTACTTCTGCTTCTTCTCCCCAAGATTTCAATCAGGAAAGCTTGTCAGTCACTAAGAATTTTAAAAAAGAAAGCATCAATACTTCTCAAAGTCATTTTAGTTTGAATATCTGATACTAATCAATATTTGATACTGGTTTATCTTCTTTAAATCTATGACTTCCAAACATAATTTTCAGTTCACACTGATCTTACTTTAGAAAAAAGGGAATTAATCTTGCAGTTCTAGGGGCTACAAATAACTTCTAACAAATTGATTCAAACAGAATCTGTAAAATCTGAATCTAAGTGATATTATGACTACATTTTGAAAAACAGTGTTATGTGCAGACAGAGGACCAACACAAAAGCATGAGTGTGTTACCATTTCTGCTGAAAGATACAGAAGTTTATAGCTGAATTTCACCTAAACATGAATATATTTAGGAAAAACTTAAACCTAACTTTCTTGTCATACGTAAGGATACTTGTCATCACAGTATTTGAGTAGCATAAGCTACTTTTTCCATCTTCGAATCTGGCAGAGTCCATTCTTTTTCAAGCAAGACGAGTTATTGATAGAATAAATTCTGTACAATCAATGATATTTTAGGTGCTATAATTCAGAAGGAAAACTATGCTCAAAATATTCAATATTTTAATAGTCATTAAACATTAGCGACTTGTATTTATTGATAATTATTCAGCACTATATAAGATACAGAATAAAATAGAATAGATATCCATAAGAAAGATTTGGTCATTATTTAATCACATTTCATAATTATTTTGAACTTACTCCTGCTCAGGATAAAACTAAGTCCTGTTACTCATGTCAGGAATCCAAAATTTATACCTTCCTCTACCAGAGCCATCATGTTGAGAAATGGCTGCCTCCTTTTAGGGTAGAAAAACTGAACAAGATTTCAAAAGCAGGGAGATAAAATCATGTATCTGTATGGAGTCCAATCTCACTGCATCTTCCAGCTCTCTTAAATAGATGGAAATAAGGACAGAAAGCAGGAGGGTATGTGAAAGCCTCTGCCCTTTCCAATGTTTTCCTCTTACAGAAAGCCTTAGGACAACTAAAACTGGGATTTTCTAGAAGGTAGGTTTCCTCCTCTCTTCTCAACATGAAGTTTCCCTTACACACATAGCCAAGTAATATAAACTTCATCTCTGAATTAAAGCACAAACTTCTCTTAGCTTTGTTAACTTGAACTGCAGCCTCTTTTTCAGACCTGTGTAATTGCACTTAAACTACATTAGAAGATCATTCAGGTTGCAAAGTCAAGCACCAGGAAAGCTTGGAAATATGGAATTAAGTCTGCCAGTGCCACTTTAACTTGCCTGCTTTGCATAAAGATTAATTATAAGCTTTACTTACATGACAATGTCCAATTTTTTCCTAAAGCACGAGTGATTCTGCAGTGCAATGAATACAGAACACTCAACAAATCAATATTTTTTTTTACTGATATTAAGTATTCTTTAAATTTAACATAACAGCTGAACTTGTGATATTACAAATTAAGTCAGCATATATTTTGCACAACATCCAGCAGTCTTGAATTCAAAATTTAACGTTGCTTCCCCTAAAATGGAGTTTCAAGAAGTTCTACTGAAGCTACAGGGAGCTAAGAAGGTCTAAGCATCCAAAAGACTGCACTTCACAAAGAAATTTGACACAAAGTCATGCATTGTGAGTGTGTGTCACTCATGAGGATAACAACCTTTAATGTGTCCTATATTGCTGGAGCTGCTTGAGTACTACATATAAAGAAAAAACTTCAGCTAAGTAGTATTAAAATTACTTGCACAGCTTAAGGAATTAGGGTTATTTTTATTATTTGTAATTAAGATAACCTTGCAAGGTCAATAGATAAGCTGTGGAAATGAAATGGTATCAGAACTAAGGACTAAGCATATTGTCAAATGAAGTGAGTCAATGAATGCCAAGAGTTAATCAGGGCCAGAGTGATGTTCTCAAGCATGAAGAGCTGGAAGAAATGACATGCAGACCTTCTGTGTACATTAACCTATCAACCTGACAACTCCTACCACATATAACATGACCAGCTTTGAGAGAGCACTGATGCTTCATTCCAATGAAGATACCTTTACTGTGACCTAATAGCCGCAAATGGTGAGATTAATTGCAGCACAGAGTTTTCGTCACAGGATCTAGTCTCAAGTAAATAGCTAACTTAAAGCCAGCCTAGAATGAGACTTGCAAGGCTATAAATTTGCCTGCATTTTTAAATAGTCTAAAAAAAACAGTGGACCGTTTTAATCTAAAGACATATCAGCATGGGTAACCCTGAAGATGACTACGAACTAACGTTAGGAAAAAACACACCATACTTTTCCACTTACACATCATATATGCCTGTATGGTTTCACCTCTTGTGCTACGCACTAATATTACATTTTTTTTTTAAGGAAGAACATGTTCACATTCGCATTTTCCTCCAAGAGTTTATTAACTAAATACTGGAGCAAACTGGAATTGAGAAGTACAGGTACAGATGAGAAAGAATGGGGAAGTATAGGAAAGGGATGGAAAAGAAGATCTTCGATTCTGAGGTTACTGCTTGATTGTCTGAAGTGGAAACAAAAAGCCCCTTCTGAAAATTAGAGAAGGCTATATGTTCCGGCCATGTGGTTTGTATCAGATGCCAACCTTTCTTTAATTAGAGTACCATCTTTTAAAAAGAAATCACATTAGTAAATTTTGCAGGGCCCCTTAGGATGCTTCTTTCAAGGTCACAGTCATATTTCAGAGGCACTTTGGTTACATTTCCTTTTCTACTTCATAATCCATGTAGAGCATTAACAGGCACTTAGGGAAAAAAACAAACAAACGAACATCCATGGTGGATAAAATATCAGGACTCTTTTTGCTTGACTTCTTATCTATTCACTGTAAAAGAAGCATTTGCATCTTAACAGAAAAATAAACTGCACAATTAACCAACATGTAGGTAAAGTAAACCAACTCACGCAGTTCTGTGTTACTGGCAGTGTAAAAATGCATGGCTGTGGATTGTAACAGGGGAAAAGCATGCTGTGGAAACTAACCTAGATAATTTTTCTGACAAATTTTGAGAAGATGAATAGGATTTCAGTGAACCCTTAGAAGTACAGAACTTGACGAATGTCACCCAAGTAGAACAAGGTAATCCAGAAGGGGATTACCAAAGGCTACTTGAAAGGCTCATTTCCCTTTCAGCAGGAAGCTGAAGTTGTGAGTATCTCCCAGGAAAATACAAGCAGCCCACAGGTGGCTGTCTTTAGGATAACTGAGAGTCTCAACAGTCAAATCAAACATAATTGAGGTTCTCAGGTGCTCCAGAGAAAGTAAACCAGCCCAGGACCTGAAAGTTCAAGAGAGCTTTGGCTTCCTATCCAGTTCACCCCTCTTGCTCCCTACCTCTCCAGTCACTATTTAACAAGCTAGCCACTATTCACTTACTTGAGAGGAATGAGATGGGAGAATGATATATGACCTAAATTCTGCTTAAATATCCTGCTTCTCTAGTATTGCAGTGATTAATCTACATCACAGTTCAGTGGTTCAGGTGCAATTACTAGGTTGGGACTAATGAAATTAGGGTCGTCTAGACAGCTTCCAAGTTTATGAGGAAAATCATATCAATACATTATTGTTACAGAAGCCAACTCAGCTAACAGCATGATCAATGCAAAAGTCAATGTCTGTCATTTCCAATTGTCATTTTAGAATGCCTCATATTTTACTCCAACTCTTCCTTCTCAAGTATTCTTGCAAGGACCTCATATTCCTCCTCAATAGGTCTGCACTCTGGAAACTCTTTCTTTACACTGCAAGGCATAGAGGATAGCAGTGTTTCCCCTACATAGCTAAGTACTACTTACTATCAGATAAGCATTCTTATGTGATAATACTCTCCAAAGAGGAAAAAAAGGAAGGAGATGCAAAAGCAAGCAAAAGGTCTTTTCAGTTCAACTGCCAGTAACCCTCCAGAGCCTGGTGATGTAAGAATTTCCAAGATCATTTTGAATAAAAAAATTTAACAAAGGAAAACTGAAAACCCCACAACAGACAGATGTGGGAAACAAACATGGAGACTTGACCCAAATAAACAGTTTATGTCCATTGCTGGAATTACCAGTTCAACAAAGACGCTATTTAAAACTAGCCTTTAAATGAACTGCTATTCTACTACTTCCTTTTGATGGATATTAGACTTCTGCATCAGATAGCAGTACTTGAAATTTCCCATTTAGAATCATACTTTCATCACACAGCAGGTGGCAAATTCAAATCAGAAGCTTACTAGCCAACTAATTTGCCATAGATGCTGGCAAAGCATGGTTTCCAGCCACAGCAGCCACCCCACCAAGCTACACAGCCCCCCTGGACAGCACCTAGTGCCTACTGTGATTCTGTGAATAGCTGCTGAACAATTGCTGTGTCCTTGTACTTGGGGTGGCCTCTTGCCTCTGTAGAACTTGTATCAGTTGTTAGACATGAGAGGGCCAAAAAGGCCATCTGCACAGCTGCCATGAGGGCACACACTGTCAGTCAGGCAGCAGTATGCAAAAGAATAAAGGTTCAAAATCCCAAGGGGCACGAAACTTAACCCTGTAATGTTATGTTTAAAGAGTCTGATGCATTCAGTTCTCTGTATATTGTTGACACAACTGTGTGTTGGGCTTATGGGAGCTTTTGACAGCCCTCACCTCTCTTCCAAGGCTTACAGAAACTCTCCCATACAGAAGAGATGCTGAACACAGACCTCTCTGATGCAATGATTACGTATGTAGAAAGCACACTGAAATAAGACACAGTAATCAGGACAATGCGAGCAGTGCAGGGGACAGACACACACACAGAGATCATTCATTCTGGAAACCATCTCAGCCCCAGAACAAATCCTCTTGCAGCAACTCAGGACCTCTTGTCAGAGACACGTTTAATTAACAACCATGGCAGCAGCAAGGGAAACTGGGAGAAAGCAGAGCTTCAAACAGAACTACAGTGTCAGCTTCACATTTAGGAAAACAACTGGGAGCATGTTTACCTTCTGCTTGTTCTTGTCTCTCACATGACATAATTCCCACCTGCACAGTTCAGCACAGAAATCTCCATGCCCACATTTTTCATTACGCTGTCATAGCTCAAACCCACCTCATCCATGACTCAAGCCACCACACTTCAGTCTCTTGTGGCTGTGACACACAAGCACACACATACTTGCCCTGTTAGTGATGCATTGGAGTGATCATCTTCGGCATAGGATGATACCAAATGGGAGGGGTGGCTGTGAAGTCTTAGCTCATCACATAACCGCATTGGCTTATCTGCCAACTCCTTCAATCATCACACAACATTAAAGGGCACATTCAGCAGAGCTGCAGGGTTTAGTCTTTAGGCAGCACTCTGCAGGAGTCTCAGATCCAGTTAAAGTCAACATGAACTAAAGATGCTCAGCACGCCATGAGATTAAGTCACCAATTAATACTGCACATGCAGGGGAGGGGGAGTAAGCTCAGCACCAAAAAACTTTGTGCTGCAAAGTGGTGCTTTGAAGGAACCAAGCACAAGTGCTCCAAAGAAAAATGAATCTTTCACAGACCCCCACTAGACCTCCCTGCTGCAAGGAGGCAGTAAGATAACTAGATCAGCTACCTGTAACAAGGCCTGTTAATCAACAGGATCCCTGTTTTGCTTCAGTCTCCTGCAAAGGCACAGATCATTAGCAACACTATGAGTCCACAATCCATTTTGGTTTTACGGCATGAGTAAGTGATAGGAGTTAGAACCAGCAGATCTTGCAGAAGGAACAGAGTGATATTTATTAGGGTTTGACCTTCAAGGATAATAAATATTTCTGTTCTGAGAACTACCACTAACGTCAGAGGGGAGGACTACCGTTAGCAGCAGAGGGGATCTGGAGCAGCAGCAGTGCATGATGGACCTCCAAAGGGGAAAACAACCAGTAGAATGGCATTTCCCCAGGAATAAAACTAATCTGGTAACAGGAAAATCCTCCTTCAAACACACTAACAAAAAGAGACAGATGACTCACAAACATCTTCTAGTCCTCTGTGATTACTCTTACCTCTGTGATGTTTTCTTGTATTTTCTCCTGCAGGAAAAGAACAAAACACAACTGAGATAAGAAGACTCCACTGGTAAGGAGGAGAAAAGGAGAGGGTCAGAAATTAGGAGCAATTAAGCAAAGTCACTTCTGCCATGAAATTGCCCCAAAACTGATCTAGTCATTCCCTTCTGCTAACCTCAATGGTGGTTGCCACTAACTTCAGTAGAAAAAGGTGTATGTTTGCCTGTATGCATGTCTTGCTTGCCCTTTCTTTTAAGACAGGATTGCTGTAGCTAGGAAAGGATGAGTTACTACTCTAAATGACTTAGCAGGAAGTCCAAGTGGCAGAGACTTACTTCTGCTTACTGGTAGTAAATTAGGTTTCATGTCTCCATCCAGCAGACGAGTATGGCCTTATCTGTGGAGAGCACACTAAGATGGAGGGGTGGTGATGTGATGTACCCAACCACACTGCCTGTGATCACTCAGTGGAAAATCTCAGGGATCTGATAGCTGCCTTGCTCTAAAAAGTAAGTCTAGATCCTAACAAGATCCCTACTCCACCAACTCCCAACTTCACTTCACTGCACCTATCTTGGGACCCAACTGACCGAAGCCCAAGACTAGGAATGTCTTCTACAGCAGGCAATGGCATAAACTGCCAATGCTCAGAGTAAGGCAATAATCACGTGCCGTGATGCATGGCTATCTATGTGGCTATACAGTTAGCTGTGGAGGTGTATTGGTGCTGTCTGTTATCTGTGTGCTCTTGATGCTATAACAGAATTTTCAAATGACTTTGCACAGTGCCTGGTAAAACAGAGCATTTATTTCCCTTGTGCTCAGCTCTGCCTGTATGTTGTAAAGTAAAACTAATAGTCTTTAAATCTCACACGTAGTGATGGGAACAAGTCTCAGTGTGGACTGTGACAAGGACTGCAAGATTAATACACTGTTCTTTAGCCACACACTAGCAGATGGTTCCCAACTTTTCAATGAGCAGGCAATATTGTTAGAATGAGTATACTGCTATAAGCATCAAGTTCTGCTTTTTCATCTCTGATACTTCTGCACATGGAAAATTGTGGCTAAGACAGGCCCAGAAATCCCAAACAAGGGGTACTATTTCTTAAAAATAAGAAGAAATATTGTAAAGACGCATGAATAATGCTTTCTGCCTATTAAATGTTTCATCTAATATTACCTTTAAAAATCATGCTCATGCTTGTACTTGCTTCTGTATTCTGACCATGCCAGAATCATAGAAATCCTAAATATTCAAAAGGACTTTAATATATTACATTTGCACTTTAACGTGTGACGAATTACTTACTTAAACTTGAAGAGATGTAAAGCAGTAAAAAAGCAAACATTCATAGCAGTATTGGGATTCTAGCTTACTGGCATTCAGGATGCTGACACATAAAAGCAGAAGCCCACTTGGATATGTCTGATTCTAAAAGAATTTTTAATTTTAATTTCAGAAGGATGAAAAGTAGAAATTTCATTTTGGAGAGTTTAGATCCAGAAGTTATGTTCTGACAAATACAGAACTTCACTAAATTTTCTTGCAAAAAGAAAATCCTGAAAAGAAAACCACCTGAGCGTCCATTCCAATTCAGTTTGACTAAAATACCTTACTCCAAATAAATCCAAATTTGTTTATTTTTTAATTTCTACTAGATAACTTCTAAAATTTTCAAGTGAAGGTATTTACAAGATTTTTTTTTCCTTTTCTGAAAGTGCCTTATGGTGCATTCTAGCACTGTCAGAACTATTTTTCCGTTTATTGGTTACTGAGTTGCATATCATTTTAGAAGTGCTTCTCTTTCAGCCAAGCTTCACATTTAGCAAAGACACCATTTATTAACTCCTGATTAGCTAGAATTTCCTTATATATTTTAAGGAGGTGAGCCAGCCTCACAGTGCTTTGCATTGGTAATAACCTTATTTTTCTTATCTGTTACATCTTTAATGCTCCTTTTACTCAAGAATATTTTTACTGCATTAGGAATGTGCATACCACCACAAACAGTACTGGGAAAAAAAGAATTTGCCTAGTCATAAGAGTTTTAAAAAATATGCATACATTTTTTATTACTACTGTCATTTATTGTTTCCACACCTGCAGTCCAATTACAGTGAATGTTTAGATGTACCAAGTTAGTGGCTGCCTTTACTGGTACTGAATTTGTGTGTTATAGTTGAAGAGAATATAACTAAAGGAACACTTCTTTTCAGATTCAGTATCGCTACTGCACGTACTTACTTAAAAAAGAACACCACTAGAAGCTTGTGATATCCAGACAAAAAATCAGATATGCCTGAACTTCCAGCATTTCAAAAACAAGGTCTGACAATACTACTTACTAAGATTATAAAACGATGGTGTTGATACCATAAAGCTGTTTTGAAGTATAACCTCCAGCTTGCCTCTGGAAACACAGACAATGTTGACATCTACCTGCTTTACACTTACAAACGACTGCTTACACCTGCCTTCCATTAAATGAGATAATTGCAAACAAGGAAATTAGAAGGTGCTTCTTTTAATACCATGGTCTGCACCTCAGGGTGGCTGCAATCAGTAGTCATATGTGAATTCACAAGGGAAAACTGGAGGTGTGAGGATTTGGGTTTGCTTGGTTGGAGTGTTGGGATTTTTTTTTTTGGCTGGTTGTTTATTTTTAAAAAGATATGGGACAGGCTGTCCTGGTTTATTTCCCCAGGAGGAGTCTATGCAGAAAGGAACTAGTTGCTAAATTGCCTTTAGCAGATGCTCTGGGATAAACCTGGAAAAATGCACGTCTTCCAGTCAAACTCAGGGGATGTGATTTTCTGAACAAACCCAAGGTATCTCTCTTTCCCAGGAGGAAAAGAATGAGAGAAACCTAAAGGAGGTGGCTTTAAAGCTTCCCATACCTGTGGGATGTCCTGTGTTCATGCCTGGCAAGAGGCTTATGGATATTACCATATCTGTGTAAATTCAGTTTCTTTTCCCACTGCATATAGGTGCCGTGCCAGAAGAACTGCCACATCCATTCAATTCCTGCTTCCTGCTGTGGAATGTATTACTCATAGGTCTACATTTAGCTTACACTAAAAAAAATAAATTAGAACAAGGTAGATTTTTTTTGTTATTCTGAGGAGAATTAGCAGGTGACTCGCACTAGGCAGGCCCTATATTACTTGTGTAACTTCACTCAATGCAATTACACTTGTACAAGCATAGAATGAAGTGAGTCAATCCTATTAAAAGAAGGCTGCTGGATGAAAAAAACAAACTCAGTAAGAGTTTTAAAAATAGGTATTTCTTAACAATCAAAATTAAACAAAGTGGTGGGTAAGATAAAACCTCTGACTCAAATGAGATGAAGTCAACAAGAGAGTTGAGCTCACTATTTCAGTATCTGCACTCCTGGGGATGAATGAATCCACTGTATGGTCAGAGGAACAACACAATTTACTGGCCCAACATAAAATTAGGACAGACTTTTGAAGGTATTTAAGCAAGCACAACATGAATCTAGCTACAGCTGCATGGGCGTTCAACTGCCACTGAAATAAACAGATGTGCAAAGCCTTTTTGTGCTTTGATACCCACCAGCTTCTTCAAGGCTAAGTATCTGTTTCTGGGGTTATGTTTCTACCTCTACCATTTAATTCTAGTACACCCCCAGACAAATCATACTCCCATATTTCCCCTTCTTTGTCTTCTGAGAGAGGTGAGTGAGCTAGTCTGACTGAGTAGGCATGGAGAGGAGTGAGGGTGGAGGGGTTGGGAGAATTAACTTCCTCTGCCAGCTACTTTGTTTTTGCCCCATAATCATACAACTTGGAACACCAACTACTAAATTAATTGCTCTTTTACTCCTACACAGCCTCTGAAGCATTACCTAAACCACTTAAATTTTTTTACTCATAATAGTGGCTTGGTTAACATGATGTTATTCCACATGTATTCCACAGGGTTTGGTATTAATAGCATCTTTTCAGTATATGGAATAAAACTGTGGGTGCTGCAGAAGTAATAGGAAGATATTTGCCTAACTCGCTTCCTAGAAATTTATGTTAAATCTGAAAGTTAATGAGTAACGCACACTGCTCACACTGGTACTAGGGGAAAAGAGTTATATTTGCCCTTGGTAAGGTGTCTGCAGGCTCACAACTTCAGTGCGGTGCTCAGCCTTAGGCCACCAGCAGACAGGTGTGTAGTTAAGCACCTGAGGTACACACAGGTGAGCGTAGCAATGCTTTTCAGTGAGTTAATGCTTCCCAGCTCAGGAATTCCAAGTGCTACAAGGTTGTCGTTAGTCTGGCTAAGAGGGGCAAGTGACTCAATTTTGGGGCTGAAGCTCAAATATGGTGGTGACAGTGACTTAATCTAAAACATTTTGTTTTGCTTGGCTATTGCAATGGGTTCAGAGTGCACATACCATTGGTCAAAGCAGTTTAGCAAGCTAGATAGATCTTCTGAAGTCCTGAAAACTCAGTGGCCTGTGCTTTCCCCTTCATATCACCAGCTGACAATGCACAAGCCTGGACCTAATGCAGGATCTGCTTTCAGGCTGGATCTGTGCTTATTCAGGAAAGAGGGCAACTTTTTAGAGCAGTGAGTGACTAGCTACTGTGAATCTGCTGCAGTGGTTTAAAAAGACATTACCCCCAGCCACCACTTGCTTTATACTCAGCCATGGGTCAGGACCCTCACGGTCCAGCTGGTGGATGCGAGCGCATCCCTGGGCACCAGCTGTTTCAGTGCAAAGTTCAGCAATTTGGCTTAAACTGCCAACAACGTTGGCTTAAAGTGATGATATTGGATTTCATACTGCTGCCTCTATAGTGGATGCAGAGAGGCAAAAAAACCTACCAGGACTCTAACTCCTTCTGCAGATGCAGCAAGCCTCACCAGAGCTTTACACCTTTATACAACTTAATTTTTGGCACTGACACGATCAGAGCTACATGTGGATAAAGGAAACTCTTGCCTGAAGAGGAACAGTTTACAAAAACTACTTCTTCAGAGGAACTTTGGAAGTAAAGAAAACAGTCACCACAAACAAATATATTATGTTATTCATAGGCTCAATGAGAAAGAGGGACTTTTCCTCTTCTATATTTAGAAGCTTTATAATTACCATGTTTAAGATGTGAGTGGGAGCTTAATCATCCATTAGCAAAAGCACCAAACAATGTCTGTCCTTCAGTACTGGGATCCCACCACGCCTGTAGCTCACACAAGCCAGACTTATTTATCTCTGCTTCCCTACAGGGCTCCTCTCAGCAGCTCGATTGGAAGTGCAGAGAGAAAAAGCTGCTTTACCAGGATGAAACATCCACCTCTTAAGATGTACATTCTCACCAATCTTTTTCTTTTCTGCAAGAGTTGGGCTTCTGATGCTAGAAAAGATTTTAAGATTACACTACTAAAAGTTTCCTAGTTTAGCAAACCAACAATGAGCTAAGTGATGAAATTTGGCAAAACAGAAACAAGACTGCCTACAGGTCAAATCTAGAAGGTTCTTCCTGCTCTTTTGTTGTCTAGCAGTGAATCTATGGTTTTACTGAACGATACCACTCCCCTTCATTTTTCTGTAAGAGTCTACCATAATTCATGTTTACTGCTTTAGTCTCAAAATCCTTCCAATTTATTGGCCCGGAATCCCCAAAATTTCTCCTTAAGGGCCTTGTCTAGGCAGCAGAATTAAGAGTATTTCCCAGATCCCAAGCCCAAGTGCCCTCCCTGGCTGTATCAGTGGTATAAAAGCTTGCACCAGGGGCAGACAACATTACCCTGCATACCACGCCCAGGTAGAGGAAGCTGGGGGCTCAGATCAAGCTAGATTTTTGGACTGATGGGATCACTTAAATAAATTGGAAATCTTCTCTCCCAACAGCTCAATATTCTGAATCATGCAGTGCATTACCAATTAATCGTCATCATCTCAGGATTAGTGATGCATTTATATTACACTACCAAAGCCTATATTAATAACCATGTACAAATCAATTCACAAAAAAAGCAGTCTCACAACACAGACCACAGACCAGCATCTGTCAAAGCTCAGGATCCCGTGGGAGCCCTGACCAGAACACAGAAATATACTGAGATCACCAGACTTTAAAGAGTATGAAGCCATCAGCTCCTGATGGGTTTTTAATTCCTAACTGAAACAGGAAGACCAGATTTCTTGCTTTACTTGCTCTACAGTCAATTAAAAAAAACCCAAAAAAGTCATTTATTCTGTTTACCAGTGTATCGTGCTATGTTAAAGCAGTGCAATCACAGAAAAATGATGGGAAAACATTCACATCTTGAAACAAGAAATACTGCGACAAGGTGGAACTGAAGCTTGCACGCAACTCACAATCAGTAAATAATGTACATAAATAAGTCAAGGTCAGAAAATATTGCCACTGATTTTGCCTAAGGAAAATGCTATTTTGATAAGTTTTAGCTGATCTGGCTGATTGTTGGATTTCACCAGCCTAGCTACTGAGTTTTCTAAGTAACTGGGCATAAAAAGGAACTCACAGCTTCATCTCCAAAATGGATTGCAGTCATTAGGACATATGAACAATCAATCAATGTCTCTTGTGTTACCTCTGCTTTGCTGTGAACTTTTGCCATGACAGGGCTCTTACCTAAAACAGCTTCCCACTTAGTCATTTGGAGTATAATGTGTTTACAAGGTCCATGTGAAGTGTAGTTGGAGAGGTAATGTGTTTAAATTCTTGCAGAAAAGCCTCTCTGACAGAGCAGAGGGTGGGGAATTGGTTCTGCAGTACAGCTCAAGGTACCTGCAACCCCTTCTCTACTCATTTAATACAGGGTGGACAGAGCCTGGGGATGTTTCAGATGTGGGTGATGGATATGATCTGACATAAAGGACACTATTATGCTATATGGTCTCATGAGGACTGATGATCTTAAATTGCACTCGAGTCCAAACTCATTAGTTTTTCACACAGCCAGAGTGCTGGGCACTAATTTCCTAGCAAAGCAGGGATTCGAGTATGCAGAAAGGTAAGCAGGAAGGGGGAGAGGGATAGGGTAAGAACAGAGTAGCTCTTGAGATTTGCCCCTGCAGACAATGAGATTGTAAGTAACTTGACCTACTTGGCACTACAAATTAGACCCTGGGCTTCATCACATCTCATCTCGTCTAGTCTAAATGCCCTGATGACCTTGGGCAGGACCCTATACACTTTAAAGTGCTTTTATTCAAGCAGTAGCTTGAGAGGTATATTAACTAAAGTTGTTTCCTTTTTTTTAATTTTCTGCTGACATAAAGATGGTCTGTGATCAATCATCATGATTTTGTTTAGCTTCATTTCAATAAAAGGCAATCATGACTTGCTCAGACTTTGATAAAAGCCCCTGGCTACCAGAAGAGGCAAGGTAACTGCTGTGTATCTTTCCATGCCACAGTACGCATACCAAACAAGGAGAAAAAGCAGCAAAGGAAAAGTTTACTTAATTGATCTGCATTGGAAACTGTATGTATAGGAAGATTTGAGCAAGACAGTCTGAGGTACAAACATCTGCAAGGAATGCTGTGAACCCTGTGAGAACAGCTGAGCACTCCAGCTTCATCTCCAAGTGAGGTTTTCCGGTAATGCCAAATCAGAAGGACAAATTTGGCACTGGAACTGCCCTGTACTGGGAAACAAACTGGAGCAGGATTTTAATGTGTTGGCATCTTAACTATAAAAAAAGTCAGCAAATGTTATTCTAAAACCTAAAAATATTAATTAATTCATGCAGATGTTGTAAAGAGCCAGTACAATTACTAAAACTGTGAGGTTCTCCCTGTATATTTATTCGGTTTTCTATCACTCCATATGTTAAAAAAAAAAAGAAAGAAAGAAAGAAAATCACTAACAAAGTAACAAAACACAGAAGCAAACAAACCCCCTCCCATTGCAGTTGCTGTGGATTTAGCTGAAGGAAAATAGGAAGTAAAATGCAAAATGAGCCTGTTTCTAAAATCCAACCCTTTGAAAAGATTACAATCTACTGCTCATTCTGTTTTTAATACACAACAAGAAAATTCTCTTGTGCTTCACACACATGACATTCTCAAGAAATGTGTGTGCTTATAAAAATCTAGTTACAGGAAAGTACAGTTCAGGAAAATAAAGTCCTGAGGTCCAAAAAGGATTTGGAGTAGTTCTCAATATTCAAGAAAAAAAAAAGACAAAAAACCAAAAATAAACCCCAAAAAAACAAAACCAGAAAGACTGTCGAATCACCGCAGTGCATGACCTTTGCATATTTACTCCTTGAAAGATACAGTTATACTTAGTCTGGCCGAGGGCTGCTTTCTAGCTGGCCACTCCAGATGAGTTATGGAACATTTGGCTCTGAAAGTAGTAAAGGTGATGACCTGCAAAGTACAGGATGGGTGGTACTCCAACAAGCCCATTCTGTAACCTCTCCCACTGGAAGAAATCGTGGCACTTAGTGAACAATGGGATCAGAGGGGCTGGGAGGGAAGAATACCTCCCTGCTGCTCTGAGCAATAGATGTGCTTCACATTGTGTTTGCACAGCAACAGTGACCTCCACAAGTGGGACGCGGCTTCCTTGCTATTACAATGTCTCAAAGAAAAAAAGGGAGCATACATGCAATCCATCCTGTGCATTCCTTAGTTGTATCCTGTTTGTCTCTCTAAGAAAAAAGCCTCTGAAAATGAGTTGTATCAACAAGGAGCGTACAAGGGAGCACTTCGCCTTGAAATAAGGCAAAGCAGAATTTTGCAGAGCACATATAGGGGCAATATTGATATGTTGGAAGCACATAATAGCGTTTAGTGGGAATTCCATTCCCCCAGTGTCAAAAAGCTGTTAGACCCTGGAAGAAACAAGCATATAGAGATTTAAAATTTACTTTAATCCCTGCTACTGTGTGAAATCAACATATTCAGATTCTGCAGGAGCCAAACAGGCAGCTGTCCATTTTGTTTCGTGCAGGGTGGCTCTATGATTAGTTACAGCATGCACAACAATGAGTAGGGGGGATCATTCTTCATAGGCTGGATTAAATATCAAGACAGAAACCATGGACTGGAATTACATCTGAACAGACAAGCAGTGTGCATGAACTCACTAAACAAATCTCCATCTTTCCCTAAGCTCTAGTAAATCTATCAGACTCTTGCTTGTTACTGTCTCCCCCTCCAACCTTCCTCCCTCCCATACGCAACCCACCCCCTCTGTCTGCTAGTAGACAGCTGGTGTGACGCAGAATGTTAAATCCCATGTTTTTGTGCTAGGCCCTCTCCTGACTCTGGGTTACAAACTGAAACACTCGGATTACTGTTGAACAAGCCTAAACAAGGGACAAAAAAATTGTTGCACGAAGGTGCAGTGTTCCTATTCCAAAAGAAGGCTAGCTTTCCCAACCCCACCTCCCAACTACCCTCTCCTTCACCACAGTGGTAGTTTTTTTTAACTATTCAAGCCTTTTAGCAACCCTAGTTTGTGTATCGAATCAGGGCTACTATTGTGTGGACAGAGCCTCCTCATTAACACAGCAATTATTAAATGGCAATATTTAAACTTCTTGTGATGAGTCAATGCTCTTTTTTTGGGCTTCCCATCACTCTGTGTTTCTCCAAGAGCAGGGAGGTTACAGAGGAAAGTCATTTGAACCATGGCAGGACAGCCAGTGTAAGCCTGTTTGCAGAGGAATAGTGGTTTCACAGGGTCTCCTGTCCTCAAATTTGATGGTTGCAGCAGGTCTCAGCACTTTCAGCATACTCCCTGCTACTCAATCAACACTGCTTCTATGTCACTACAGAATTATTCTCTGCAGAGAGTAAAGAAGGTTGCTCATCTTTCCTTCCTCCACCCCTCCCAGGCATGAGAGACATGGGTGTTGTGGCACACAGCTGGCTTCACTGAATTAGACTGAGCGCAAAGGGAAGGAAGAGAGGGAGGGAGGCAGCATCCACCACTGTGTGCTGCTCAGAAACACTGCCCTGTGGTCTCAGCATGGGAATTTGTCACCACATGGGGGGAAACTTCAGGAGATGGAACTGGGATGGGTGAGTGGGTAGTTGGGAACACGCATGGAGCATGCATACAGAGAATGGAGGAGACTTTGCAAGTCTTCTATTCCTTAAGGCCCTAGTCCATGCTGTCACCAGCTGTATCACAAGCATTTAGATGCCACAGCACTCATGGAGGGGAGGGTGTGTGTGGTGTCTTGAGAAGCCTCAGATATAAAGATGTATTTAAATAAGCAAGTCCTGTACTTTCTACATACAGGTGCCACAGTTGTCACAGCAAATTTAGATCTTAAAAGTCACAGAATCACAGAATCACCAGGTTGGAAGAGACCCATCGGATCATCGAGTCCAACCGTTCCTATCAAACACTAAACCATATCCCTCAGCACCTCATCCACCCGTGCCTTAAACACCTCCAGGGAAGGTGACTCAACCACCTCCCTGGGCAGCCTGTTCCAGTGCCCAATGACCCTTTCTGTAAAGAATTTTTTCCTAACGTCTAGCCTAAACCTCCCCTGGCGGAGCTTGAGGCCATTCCCTCTTGTCCTGTCCCCTGTCACTTGGAAGAAGAGGCCAGCACCCTCCTCTCTACAACCTCCTTTCAGGTAGTTGTAGAGAGCAATGAGGTCACCCCTCAGCTTCCTCTTCTCCAGGCTAAACAACCCCAGCTCTCTCAGCCGCTCCTCATAAGGCCTGTTCTCCAGCCCCTTCACCAGCTTTGTTGCTCTTCTCTGGACTCGTTCCAGAGCCTCAACATCCTTCTTGTAGTGAAGGGCCCAGAACTGAACACAGGATTCGAGGAGCGGTCTCACCAGTGCCGAGTACAGAGGGAGAATAACCTCCCTGGACCTGCTGGTCACGCCGTTTCTGATACAAGCCAAGATGCCATTGGCCTTCTTGGCCACCTGGGCCACTGCTGGCTCATATTCAGTCGGTTGTCAACCAACACACCCAGGTCCCTCTCCTCCAGGCAGCTTTCTAGACAGACTTCTCCCAGTCTGTAGCACTGCACAGGGTTGTTGTGCCCCAAGTGCAGGACCCGGCATTTGGCCTTGTTAAACCTCATGCCATTGGACTCAGCCCAGCGGTCCAGCCTGTTCAGATCCCTTTGCAGAGCCTCCCTACCCTCCAGCAGATCAACACTTCCACCCAGCTTAGTGTCGTCTGCAAACTTGCTAAGGGTGCAAGGGTCTGGCTGCTGCAAGGGAGAGAAGCCAAGTTCCCTGCCTCTGGCCCAGAAGAGGAGCATATCTGCCTCCATAAGGTAAAAAGGTGATTCAAAATGTAATTTGACATTTCATAGATTGTGATTCTATGGGAGACCATTATGATAATTTACCCCAATTTATTCAGCAAATTCGCATAACTCAGGAATTTCATTCTTCTCCATTTGCAAGGAAATACCTTCACTGTAGTCAAGCTAATTGGAAATGTGTCTTCTAGAGATCGTTGAGCATTTACATAAGAGCCTTTCTCTACAATGCACTTTAAAGACACTCTCTGCATGATGTGAATGTCTTCATCTATGTGTCCAGTCAACCTGCATCCAAAATCATAGGCTCTCTGCAGCTAGAACACTAGTGTAAAGAGCTAAAGGAAAGATGACTGCCCAGAAAACATTACAAGGGAAAAGTTTGACTGGTTTTACAATAAGAATGTGGTCAAGATAACAAAGCAAGTTCCCTCATCCTCTAAAGAAAAAAAAACGTCTTCCTGAAGAAGGGACACTTTCCTGAATGAAGACATGCTCAGAAAGTGACACATTGAAGCAGTGTTTTGTGCAGCATTTATAATCAGAGGTATTCTTGCAGTATCCAGCCTTTCCTTCAAGGTGTCTTATTAGAATCTGAGTGAGGTAACAAATACCAGGCTACAGATTGGATGACATTTTCAAATGCCCTTAAAGGCAGCCCTTGTCCCTGTGATTTTCAGCAAAACTCTAACTCCTAAATGACTTGCATAGATGTGCTATGAGCTATTTTAATCTGGAACTGAATAAATCTAGCAAATGTTTACATGTAGGGACCTGAAAAACTCACAGGGCTATCTCTTTTTTGCATCACAACCTTTTTTTTTAAAAAAACCAACCAAACAAACAACAGTGTTCCCTGGTTCTCCTCTCCACCCTTTTTATGAGTCAGTTTGATCTTCTGTAGATGATCTCTTAGTTCCACCCTCCCAGCCTCAACACCCACACCTTCTTCTTCTTTCAGTTTTCAAGCAAGTCTGAAAAAAACATAGTTCTCCCATCTGACTGTAGCTGTCCCTGCTGAATCAATATGTGTATGGAAGCATATTTAAATTGTGTATTCAGACTCTTTGCTTAGCAGACACCAGTAACTGCTTACTGCTGGTGAATCGCAGAAAACCAGCTGCTCCACAGGACGCATGGGAGGAAGTGTGATCTGAGCATCATTTACAGCAACCATCTGAACTGCTCAGCCTTGCAAGAGGGTTTATGCTCTACTTCTGCTCCTTTGCCCTTGGATGCTTGCTGTAGCTTTTGCCATGTGCTCTGCAGGTACTCCTTGCATGCCGCATCTGTAGCTCAAGGGCTCTGTACAGTCTTAGCTGATAAAAATTGCACAGATCTTACGTTTAATTTGTGCTAATCTTGGTGTTGAAATGAATTTGTGCCGAGCCAGGATTCGTGATACATATGGATATTGTGCAACTTTCTGTCTTGGTTAGGAGTTTCATGCATGTATCTGTCCCTAGAAGCAGAAGAAATCACTCCTAAAGTGATGACACAGACCTACTAATAGCCATTTGAAGTGTCACATTAATAACAAAATGTCTCTACAACTTGACAGATATGGAAGAAAAGCGTGGAACTTACAATACATTTCTATATGCAACTTAATAACTAAATTGTCTCCTGCATCTCTTTCTTCCAGAAAGATTTTAACAATCTTCTTCTGCTGCATGCCTGAGCTCACATGGACTTCTCCACCCAGTGTCACCAATTGTTAGGCATAGAGGTCCTCCCGAAGAAAGCAAGGCAAAGTGCTGTTACATCAGTTGGGCTCCTTGGCAGAGAAACAGCCTTTCAAACCTCTTCTTGACAGCCTTTTAGAGCTATGGCTCTCAGCGCTATGCACACCCACCTGCCTTTGCCAGGAAAATTAAAAAATATCTGACACAGACATTAATAATTTTTAAGAGGAATTCTGATTCTATGAAAGTCAACCTGCTGAGTTTATTACAACCAGTTTCTCCCGAGTTTGAACTGCACTTTTAATCTATTGCAAAATTTTAATTCTGGCTTCTTTGCATGTATAAGCACACCTTCAAAAAGAATCTGCTTTACACATACTGAGACAACTTTTGGCATAGGCCTGGAGTACTGACTATGCTGGAGGAAAGACTACTGCCCAGCTATAAATCAAATTTGAGCACAAAGTTGGGTTTAACACCGTTGGAGAAAATTTTGCACTGTCACAGGGCTAAACAACTTTTCTCAAGCAATCAATTACTTGGGAAACCTAGATTTTCAAAGTAAACAAACAAAAAAATGCTCCAAAGACCAGCAACTGGATTCTACTTTCACCCCCGCAAATGCACTGGTATCAATGAGGTAATTCTTTCCAGTACTTACAGCACAGTTCAGCAAATCAAAAACAGCCTTATGAATCCAAACAAGTCCTTCTAGAAAACCTCTGCTTTATCCAAATCCCAAGTGTTTTGAGAGCAATTCATATCTGTAGAGGCATGTTTCACAGCTGCTAGAGTGTTTTAATGGGTCAGCCCTAATACGTGAACTTTAGTCTTCCCAATCAAGATCAGAGTCAAACTATTTGTAGTATTTTGAAAGGGCTGAAGTGTTTTTTTGATGGAACAAGACAAGAGAATAGGAAAACCTCACATGAATTGCAGGAAGAAAGAGAAAAATACTAAAAAAAAATCCTTTCAAGGGCTGGGTTGGGTTTAATACGGTGTCTGAATCCACCAAATGCTGGCAGATTAGGAGAAGAGCTAGCCGCACAGCCTTTAAAACGTGCATACACAGACGTACAGGATTTTCCAGTGTCTTCCATGGGCTTTTACTTCTTTCTGTATGGACTCCTATCTCATCGAGACAGTTTTATAAAAGAGAATTCCAGAAAGAGACTCTTAATCTCCCTTTGACCCAAGGTTTAATTCATTTTCTCCAAAATAACTTTTTTCACATCCCTGTTTCCTATGCAATTTTCAAAGCTTTATAGCAGTGGTATTTGAAAATGTAGTATTATAAAGGGAGCCCCTTTCTTCTACAACAGATTTTGGTCTTCTTTTTTATGACTGCTGAAATAAATACCTGCTTTTCTGGCTGCAGGTATGATTCATTTGTACTACTTCCAAAAGAATAAAAGCCTTTTTATGATTATGGCAAAAACTAGAGAGTGTATATTATTTCCTAGTCAACATTTTAGTATTAAACATGAAGTCTTCTCTTTTTGGTTACCTACAGGACTCATTTATTGATTTAAGTTTCAAATAAAAGTCACTGGGTGGAACAGAGTAATGGAAGGACTGTGTTAATATGTATCAGTTTACTGAATTACTACATCTCCAAGCACCTACTTTTTAATGAAGTTGCTGTTCTGCTATTTATTTTCCCTAGTTGTGGAAGTAGCCGTTAGTCAAGCGTGAGATTAGCAGCTGGTAGCATATCTCCTGTTCCTCTTGCTCCTTCAAGGACTATACTGTAGGCAGTATAAAACACGCTTCTACAGGTAAGCCTAATTGTAAAATTCAGCCTATCTTCACACCACAGAGAGAATATTATGGATCAATCAGACCCCAACTAGCCTTAAAACTAGTTGACTCATTCATACCTACAGAGTATCTCACCCAAACTAAGAATCTCTAGGCCACACTGGAGTGCTGCCATCTCCAGCAAGTACCCAGAACCCTCTTTCTAATGAGAGAGACCTTCTTTATCTTTCTAGGAATCGTGACAACCACTGGAAAAGTGAAATTCAGATCTAAAAGGCCTACAGAGATGTTTCCTTACATGGTTCTCTGACAAATAATCCCTTTCTATGCTTGTTGGGAACACCAAACAATACACAGGGTGAAAGCACCTGTATATAAATAGGGTTGAACATAGATCAGTTCTCCTCCCAGGGCCAAGAGGACTTCAGTTTAAACCTAGACGCTCATGAGGTTCAAGAGGTCTGAAACCAAGACCAAAGATGGCCTGAGTGACTCTCTCACCTCCAGAAATTAATAAGCATATTCCTTTTTCCAAATAATTTACACAGTTTCCAACAAAGTGGTGGTTTCTGAAGGCTTTTTTTAACCTCTGCTATCTGCTGCCAGCTAAAGTATTTGGGGACAAAGCCCACTGCGTACAGTGTGCCTCTGGAATTGAAGGGAGCTCTCTATTTTCCTGTTTACAATGGCCACAAAAATGAAAACAAAGCAGATCAGGGTACTGTCACTGGTAGAACCATCTGTTCTGTATGTGGCATTTTTCAATTAAGGAATTCCCAAAATATCATAGAGAATTTATAGATAAGACAGTGAAATAGATAACTGAGCAGTGGCACTCTAACACTTGCCAGAAAATCTTCAGTCACCAACGTTCCACATTTTCCCATTGAAATCAGTTGCTGCTTCACCATTTACTTCAAGAACAATTCTGGATTTTATACAGATGTTTGCCTTAGGACTTCTTCACTGTCCATATGATACACAGTTGTTTGCAGAGGAAGCCGAGGATATGCCCTAAATTCTGAAATATTGTTCCAGATCTTCAACAAATCCATGAACTTTTCAAAGACACTGACTTATATGTACTTCTACTTTCTTTCCCCATCAGATTTCTTAGGCCAATTCTACATTGAAAGACTTGAACAGGAAAGTCAAAAAAAAATAAGTTCAAAGTCAAGCATCCCATTCAAGTCACAGTTGTGAGATTTTGCTGCTGTTCGTAATGTCATCTTTGGCAGCATGAGGAAGCACTATACTGAGAATGAAGGGATTTATTATGCATTTAGCAATTTAATATCATGATCCAGCTACTGGGAAGAAGGGTAAAGTTCATATTCTCCCCTCTTCTTCTGCAATTCTTAAAACATTATGGAGGTACCAGCAGATGCCAGTGATACTGGTACTACTCTAATAGCTAGATACCAAGGCTTTATTTTTCTGCATAAAAGTAACCAAAATCAAATCAAAAATATCTCCAAGCTATATCTTCAGCTGTTGTAAACTAGCCCATCTCTTCTGAAATGAGCAAAGCTCTTTAGATATATGCCTCTGCATTCTTCAGTGCCATCAGACACAAAACTCGATTCTAGTGTTTAAAAGGGCTTCCGTGCTTTCTTTGTTCTTAAGAAATCAGGGGGTAACTCAGGTCACATCTCTGAGCTTTAAGAGTCCTAATTAGCAAATGGGAGTTCACAGTTCCACAAGTAGGGATCCAAGGGCTAAAACAAAAACACCCCAACACAGACACTACTGCTCATGCCTCCCTAGAGAAACAGTCATCTTGGAAAGCAACCACGCAGTTGTATTTTGAAATCAGGTCTCCAAGTTCTGCTGCTAATAGTGCCCTGTAATGAGTCCTACCTAATCATAACCAATACATTTTGCAGAGCAGAAGGTCCCAAGCTTAACAAAGTGAGTTATTAGTGACTGTGGGGCAGTGGAGAAAAGACTCATAAGTAACTCCCATGTATACAGTGTCCAAACCTGGAGCTGAATAAGGCAAATCTGAATAAAAGACTATCTTCTGGACAGGATCCATGGGGCAAGGAAGACAGAACAGAGCAAGAGACTCAAGATCCTTCTTTTAGCAGCAGCAGCAGCTTTTGAGAGCCATAAGCAAATAACACATCCTTAAGAAACAGAGTTTCTTGCAAGCTGAACTTGTCATCTTTCATTGGTGAGCACTGCTTGCAAATAAGAGGCAGCTGTTCAAAGGCAGTCCCCACATGAGGAAACAGACATTCCTGTAGCCCAGCAGCAGCCAAGGAATCAAGGGCATCCACTCCTGAATTAAACACACACTGAGCAGGATCACATGTATACACCAGCAGTGTGCAGAAGTGGCTCACAGCCCATCAGAAGCCAGTCAGAAAGAGCACATGTGCATTTGTGGGGCAGGAAGGCACAGGGTGGTGGGGAGGTGCCACTTGCACCCAGCAGCACTCCTGGGAGGCAGGCAGCCCTCTGGCAGCCAAGAGGGAAAGCCCTGTCTGAGATACATCTGAATGGATATGAAGCTGCTCCAGTCTGATTAATTTATGATGATGACGAAACTCAGAACTGTTTCTGGGAGGTCCCTGCTTCACAGGGGAAGCTGCTGCACTCCTCCCCAGAGAAGACAGGACTCTGGTGGCTACATGTCCAGTGCATGCATCCATTTTGCTGGAGTGAGCTCCTACAAGGAGAAAATTGAAGTAAACCTTTCCATGACATTCTGGCACAATATAACAGAAGAAGGCAAAATTGTCAGTTCCCAACTTTCAAGATTTTCCCCAGAGAGTTTCATATACGTCTAATGGTATCTTTGCCCAAGAAACAGCTTACTCAGAAACCCTCCTGAAAGTTTATTAATAATAAACCACTAAAATACTCATTTCTAAGCTGTGAATAAATCTAAATTAATATCTAACAGGTCACATATAAAAGACAATGTTTATTTCATAGATTCCTGGTTCAAGACACCCAAATATTTTGCCACGGATGACTTACTGCCCAGTGAACCAATTTGTCATGCTCCCTTTAACCTGAGAAAAGACTATATGTACATCGACTTGATTCTTTTATAAACTGCTGCACAGAATCATTAAGGCATGAATATGTATATGTCAAGTAAAAACATTTCAGTAGTGATTTAGTATTTTAGCTCATTCTTAAACAGTAAAAGCAAAAAGAACCTGTATATGGCCTAAGGTCCATCGCCTGTTATCCTTAAAAAGCAGCCAGGCTGTCCTGACCCAGAAACCACGTCTTAGAGAAATACATAAGGGAAAGGAGAAGGAAATCTTTCCACTCCACTCCAGAGGCAAATTCAATATCTTGTCTGGCTCTTACAGCAATTTATGTTGCAACAGACACCTGTCTTGAGCCTCACAAAAATCTCTGCTTTGCATGCTGTCCCAGAGACCTCTGTGTTACTTGAAAATTCACACCCCATGTCCAAACCTCCAAAGTTCAACTATCGTACTGAAGAGAACTGCAGTAGGCACATGGCAAAAAAAGCCCCCACCAGACTTGTTTAAGCAGAAAACACACTACATTTGGTGAGCCTGAAAAGACCCTCAGGTTAACCAACTTTTTGCAGCCTTTGGGTTTCCATTTGTTTCAAACCAAGCAGGGTGAGATGGGGTGAAAGTTAGAAAAGCCCCCTTCTCCACCCCCTGGAACAGCTAGGTATTGCAAGCAGGGGTGAATATCAGTTTGTCCACTGTGTCACAGTGAGGACATAAACCAGCTGGCACAGGCGCACGAAGATGGGGATGAAGCTACCAGAGTTGCCACAGGTGAAGTCCTGCCAAGGACATGTCCAACCCAAGGCTGAGCATTTGAGACTGTCAAATCACCATAGCCCTTCTCATTTAAGAAGTAGTGTCAGGACCGAACTACCTACTGGGTATCTGCCACAAACTGCAACTCCCTGGACAGCTTCAGCCAACAGCACGTTCTCTCTCCCTACCTGCATAACACTGCTCTGGTAACAATGTTTTGTGCCTTGTAACTAACTCCTGTGTTACACAGTTGTCAGTGTACCAGGAGCAAGGGAGAGAGGCATCTTCTCAAGTAGTGTTTGATCTCTCCAGGATGAAGCATCTTATTTAGGAGTTAATTAAGATGGCTGTGCACATCTAATAGCTCTTCGTACGCATATAGGCATGCATAAAAATGGACATGAAAAAAATGTGAAACGTGATGCCAAATCTCAGATTGCAACTAGTGTGTGTGTGCATGTGTGTGTGTGTGTGTATGCATGTACTAAAAGCACCCATAAAATGACTGGGAATGGAAAACCTTCTATAGTCTTAAATTAGAGAAGAACACATTTCAGTTTTCATCTTGTGATCAGGAATTCTACAGAAAACCTATCTCCTCTTCAGGCAAAGAAATCTTGAATCTCAGAAGAAAAAAGTGTATTGAAAATCTTATAGCAACCTTCCAGTACCTGAAAGGGGCCTATAAGAAAGCTGGAGATGGATTATTCATAATGTCTTGTAGCGATAGGATGAGGGGGAACGGGTATAAACTGGAGAAGGGCAGTTTTAGGCTGGATATAAGGAAGAATTTCTTCACCATGAGAGTGGTGAGACACTGGCACAGGTTTCCAAGGGAAGCTGGCGGATGCCTCGTCCCTGGAGGTGTTCAAGGCCAGGTTGGATGGGGCCTTGGGCAGCCTGATGTAGTGGGATGTGTCCCTCCCTATCACAGGGGGGTTGGAACTGGATGATCTTTAAGGTCCCTTCCAACCCTAACTATTCTATGATTTTATTTGTTTTGCTCACACACAATGCAGACAGAGAAGGCTATACTGAAAAACAGCTTGAGGTTTAGTTATTACTTATCTAGAATAAGTCACAGTTTTGCCAAATTTTCAAGAGGTAGAAAAGACAGAAGCTCGATGTATAATACGCAGACACAGCCTTGTCCTAACAACAGGAGAGATCCTGAACTACAACATTGCTGAAGAATTAACTACCAACTTCAGATGGAACCCTAATCAGCATGCTCCTAAACTCCATATTAGACAGAAATTCAGGGACTCTTAATGTTACGGCATGACACAGCCTTGAAAATAAGAGGGATTATTTTGTATAGCTGTTCTATTTGGAAAGCTTACAAGACAGCTGTCACCTACTTTGATTAAGTTCCTTCACAAAACAGGCTTCCTGCAGTGATGCCTTGAAAAAAAATACATATTCATGCACGTCTCTTAGACAGCTTAGAGTCCTACATAAGTTTTGGATATGTTTTACAAAATATGCCATTGCTGCTTACAGAAAATAACACTCAAAGAACAACTCAGGTTTAATTTGGACTCATTTGTTTTCCACTATTAACCTGCTCTTTCTAAGTTTTCTTGCTTCTGCAGTTTCCTAACATCCTTGCTCCCTTCTCTCCCCCCTTTCCCTTGAGGGCTGAAATTTTAATAACTCTAACATGTGAGGCTGAAGGAAAAAAGATAACAAACAGTGCTGAATACAGAGAGGGATGCAGTTTAACATGGTGATGCTCCTCTTTGCCTTGGTCAAACTGATGGGCAAATAAATGCTTTGCAGCCAGTAATGTATCTCACTGCTGGTAGACAAGATTTTACACACTGAGAATCTGAAAAAGACACCATGCAGTGGCTCTGAATAAGTTACACAAATTCTACCTTTACTTTTCTGCAGTGCCAAGTTCTTTTTTAAGCACAGGTACTTTATTTCTACTCAGGAGACTGTGTCCCATCATTTCATGGCAAGTCAGGCTTAATGTATAAATTAGTAAATACAATCCAATCCATGGAACGTGAACTTGCTGCCCTTACAAATGCTGTTAGAAATGTTTTCCAATTGTGCCTTCTCTGCCTATTTTGTCCTTATTAGCCATGTTAGTGACAGAAATAGTGTACATTTACATGGGGAAAAAAAGTCTTCAGTGTGTTACATCTAAGGGTAAGATTATTGAAAAGAGAGGATTCAAGTAAGTACCATTCAGGCTATAACAAAACTTTCCTAGTACAGCAGCTCAAGTAATTAGCATCTCAGTAACTGCTTATATCTTATTATGCCTCATTAATGACATTTCTACATTCCCATTGGAAAATGTTTGTACAGTGTAACAAGCAATTCAATTTAAGGAAGCAAATGGATATTTTGCTAAGGTTAAGTCACTGTATTTATGGAGAACAGGTGTGGAAACTCCTGAGAGATTTTGAAGATGCTGACAAGAAAGGAAAAAGAAAGTGCTACAATAATTTTGACAATGGGAGGAAACAGGAGGAGGAGATGAGAAAAAGTACTACTTACAAGCCTCGGAGACGAAGCCAGATTTTCTCTATTTGCTCTGGCTGTAGGTATTTCAGAGAGTTGCTCTCAAATTCTTCGATTTCCTTAGTCGGTGACTCCATAGCTGCAGGTTACCACTTTGGTTAAAGCTCGGTGAGGACGGATGCTGCCCCCAACACATGCACACGCTCCACCTTTAACACTGCCCAGGAGTGGCCAACATTTTTGGCAGCCTCTTCTCCCCCCTCCCCATGAGCACTCAGGTGTAACCAAGGGGCAGCTGCTCCCGCATGGCCACCATCCTCAGGCTGATCAAGGGGATTAGAGACTCATCTCCAGATGGCAAACCCACACAGATTTTTGTCTTTTTTCCTTTTTTTTTCTTTTTTTTCTTTTTTACAAAAAGCCAAGGATACGACCAGTAATACCAGCTGAGGGATCTTTATCAAGTGAGTAGGGGAGGAAAATCCCTTGCTGACAACTGAACTGTCTGCACAGGCAGCTGGGGACTCGGCAGCTGCATGGGTTCCAGGGCTGCATGCTGCCTATGAGGCTGCCTGCCACCACTGCCATGCGAGTGGCAGCCCACAGTCCCTCCAAGCTCACTCCCCCCACCCTGGCATTATTTTTTTCCCGCTTACCAGCAGCGCTGCCGACAGGCTCAAAACCTGACAAGCAAGGAAAAAGTCGTCTGTCAGCATAGCCCAGGCACAGCTTCTCTCTCTGCCTCCCTCTCTCCAGCACGCACACACACACAGGCGTGCGCAAAAGAACAGGCTATTGGAGAAAGGCTGGCTCTGACTAAAAACCCAAGCAAGACAAACCATTACAAAAAAAAAGTAGGTAAATTACAGAAAGTGAGCGACTCGCTCCTGGCAAACAGCCATCTGCTTCATTGCAGCCAGCCTACTTCCCTGAGAGCGCAATGCACAGCACAGGTTGCAAGGCTTGAACTGGGGCAAACCTCACTTTTAAAATAAACAAACTGGTAAAGAAACATTGCCTAAAACCCCTGAATACACAGCAGGGGATGTCCATACACTGAAGAGAGACCAAACCAAACACATTATTCACAGATATATTGATGTTTTTTCAACAAGAACCACAGACAATACGTTAAAAGAAAGCACATTATTCATATTTCATGAGGCTTGAATCAAACTCAAGAGGTTTGTACAGAGATGGTTAAACCCCCATTCTGCAAGAAGACACCTGCCTCCAGGTCCCCTGAGGCACTTCCTACTGACCTCAGGCACAGCAGGGAGGAAGATACAGGGCATCTCTCTCTATGCCTGCAGGGTTCCTGTTCTGGGCAGGAGGAAGGACAGGGATTTCCTTCATTGCACAGACCTGATCAATCACCTCTCAAACTCTGCCAAAACACCCTGCATGCATCTCTTTAGTTAAGGTTATTCATGTGGTGCTTTCAGCCAAAGCCACTATAGCAGAGAGAAAATAACTGTCAAAATGTTGTCCTAGCCTTAACACATTTTGTAATGTATTACAAAAGTTGCCTCTTGAGAAGGAGGGTCTGCAACAGAGAAGTTTACCATGTGAGGAAAGGTGGGCTCTGGTGAAAATGTGCTCTCTGGTGATGACTTCCCACTCCAGTCATGCAAGTCCACACACTGACAATCTGAGTAGTTTGTGGAAAGAGTACATTAATCAGCCCAATCAAGCAAAGCCCTTTTTAAAGGACTTAAATCAGTTCTTAGTCATGTAACTCGACTGCTTAAAAATCTTGACAGGCAAACCAAAAGCACACCATCCTGCCTGGATTTACCTATCCTATGGAGAAAAAAAAAAAATTACATATTTATTCATCTATACAAAATCAGTGGGGTTTCTGCTTTGGGATCTGTTCTGTGCAAGGGGGCATATAATTGGGCCCAGGTTCTGAAAATGCACTACTGATTTTGTGGAACTATTTACCAATTCAGTCTCTTGTTTCTGCATATTGAAGATGCTTTTCATACACAGGAAAACTAGAAAGCTTGCATGGATTGATGCAAAAGGCAGTTTTCCCTGGGGTTGAGAGGAAGAATTAAAAAATACTTTTTAGGTAAAGCACAAACCTTTAAACTTTACTTCCAAAGCAGAAAAAGTGCCAGGGTTCTTTTTAGTTCTATTGAGATTAGAATAGGTCCGAAAAAAACTATATCATACTGAACTAAAACTTACACTATTAGGGTTTTACCAGCTTTGTGGGAGTTTTGAACTTGTCATTAAGACAACCCAGACTCACTCATTCACCAATAAGACCCAGAAGCTCAGCCACCTGTTTCATAAGTGTCAGGCAACCATTTCCCTACTCCTTATCTCACTATTTCTATCTGAGAACCAGCAGTGTTACCACCTACCAACAGGAAAGACAATGAGTTTTTCTGATGAGGAGGAGACTGCAAGAGCAAGGCATTATCATCCTTCATTATTTCTGCATCATTTTGCCAACATACATACGATATGCATTTGATATTAGACCTTACATACGAAACCCATCCCATTTAAGGAAACCCTCTGTAGCTTTTAGTATTCAAACAAATCAACATAGAGATGCTGAGATTTCTGGTTTGCCGTAGGAGGCAAAGCTGTCTCACTCTTAGTTCCTGTGCGTTTTAGATATTTTGAAAAAATCTCACTTCATGTGAAAACCAGAGGCTGGTATTCAAACCCATAGACACATGCCCTACTATGGTTACATAAAGCGGCCAGCAGAATGAAAATCCTCATTTACACTTCATTTTTTCCTGCATACCTCTTTCAATTCTATTGCTGGATGCACAGAATTGCATTTTTCCCTTTTAGCTCTGGTTGGAAGCATTTTCCATGAAGTTTTGTTTATTACCAGGAATCATCATTGGGACAGAGATACACTACCAACATGCCACAACCCATATACTTTTAAAGTAACATTTTCTTTCGAAAAGATGAAAGTATCAGCTCCAGCTCAAAACTAAAACGTAAGTCAACAGCAAACTGATATTGTTGTAACCTGTATGTCTGTACCTTACCTGTATGTTATCCGTTTAACCAGCTACTCATTCTTTTCCTCAGCAATAATCAGCCAGTCAAGATTAGCAGAACCCAGGTACTATTCACATCCACCACGTTATTACTTACTATGCAAATTTTAAAATAGCACACAGTACCAGAAAGAATACATATATAATGACAGAAGAGAAAAAGTTATAAAGGAAAGCAAGATATATATATATGTATATATTTTTTTTCAGCAGATACCTAAAAGCAAATAGAGATGTAAGAGTATAAGAATTTAAGGAAAGTTACTGCAGACTGCAGAAATATCAGAAAAATTATGAATTAGTATCATAGTTATAAAGAGAAATACAGGGAGGAGATATTGGACAAACAAATAGAGCAAGGTGGAGGGACGGAAAAAGGAGAATGGTGAGATTCTATGCCAAGATAAAATGCCTACACATTTGAAGAACTAAGCTAATATTGAGTGGATACTGTTAAAAAGGTTATATGGGAGAACCTAGACATACTCTCAGTCTTTAGTGGTACACAGCGTTTTTTTTCACTGTATTTTGACCTCCAAGAGTCATTGGGATCATAAGCTACTGAGTGCAAGGACTGTGCACTCTAACACTAAGTGCAAAAGCAAATAAAACTGGGAAGATGAGGCAGAGGTGAAATCAGGAGTATGCAGACAAAACATCAGTGCACTAAACTGTTGAGGAAACTGAAGGCTGGATCAATATGATGTTACAGAAATTGTATTTGTAATAATTATGGGCAGAGAGAGGGCTCACAGTGTTTACAGGAAACAAAGTGTAACTCAAAACATGAACTGGGATTGGAAAGAGCATTGGCAAGAAAAACACCAGTGTTGGAGCCTGTGGAAGCAAATGGAAAGGCTAAAGACAACCACAAAGGAAAATGTCTGAGAATGCTGCTTCTGCCAAAGGCAAACATTTTTATAGCCGTGACACTTAGCTGAAGGAGGTTGAGACAAAGACACCAGCTAATCTGCTCAATGCATGCAGAGATGGCACTGAGGAGAGAGTCAATGAAGACATGAAGTGGCTTCCTGCTCCATTTGATTTAGTATTCCAGTGCAATTTGGGGCCGGGGTAGGAGGAAGGTCCCTAATGAGATCTCACACAACAGCACTGCTGTAGCAACAAAATTAAGGAAGATATTAGGAGAGTCTCTCACCTTCAGTCTCTATTACCTCTCCATTTGCTGTTCTATAGAAGATTATCAGAAAAAAAGTAATTTGAAACTTCTCTTAAAAATTAAGTTTCCTTCCTTATTTAACAAAATTTTACAGTACTGTAACTCTTTTTTTCCTCCCATGATAAAAGAAATTCCAATAATTAATTAAGAGGCAATGAGGAATTCCCAGCAGCTGAAGCAGCATGAGGATCCTACCTACTACCTGGGTCTGTTGCACCACACTTTACCACCTCAGACAGTCTGGTCTTGCATCTGTAAAAAGTCATCTCATCCTCGCAATGACAGTCTAGGACCAGGCTAAAAGCCTCTTGATTGAGTCCTGTGCAGGAAGGTTCTTAATATGGAAAGAGAAGTGGCTGTAATTGAGTGCACTGTTCTGTAGGACTGCAGATGCTGGAGGATGCTGCCGACGTGCAGAAGAGATGTGTTGAAAGGCAGCTGAGGAGGGCTGAGTCCACAATGCACCTCCACAAGGGTAGGCATCTCTGTGAAACAAACAAAATACTGGGATGTGCAGGAGTAGGTCTGCCTTTCTCAGGGCAGTGCTACAGGTATTTCAGGCACGAGTCCAAGACAGAATGGTCAGAGCCACCTCTAACATACCACGCAGCTGTGAACTTTCCAACAACTTTCCTTAAAGGCACCAACAGTTCTGTTCTTTTGTTTTTCAAACAAAGATGAGAAAAAGAGTAGGAAAGTTCTAAGTCCTCCTTGTAGACTTCACCAGAGTTAAGTGGATATAGCAATAACATTTGAAAGCCTTGCTGAAACACATCCAAAAATGCTTCCAAGGCAGCAGTCTGTCTGATGGAAACAGCACTCTAGTGAGCACAAGCAAACTGGAATAATAATTTCAAACAGGAAGATTTCTGAAGTCTTTGCTGAACTGGAGAGGGGCAGATTTAGACTAGGCATAGGAAGGAATTTCTTCACAATGAGAGTGTTGAGGCGCTGGAACAAGTTGCCCAGGGAAGTTGTGGCTGCCCCATCCCTAGAGGTGTTCAAGGCCAGGTTGGATGGGGCCTTGGACAGCCTGGTCTGGTGGGAGGTGTCCCTCCCTATCACAGAGGGGCTTGCAACTGGATTAAGGTCCCTTCCAATCTAAACTACTCTATGATTCTATGATTCTAACTGTCATGAAAACGGCTAATCTACCCCATGCCGAAGGGGTAGCACAAGGTGCTGGAAGCACGCTGAAACGTTACATATTGCTATTCCTACATACCGCCTGTGTGAACATGCATTTTCTCCCATCAATTAATTGGATATGACAGAATGAAAGCTTCAAGCTTTGTAACAAGATCTATAATTAGTACAACTACAATGTATTCATATGTTTGTCCATGCGTAAATAATCCAGAATATATTTTATTCTCTTACCATTAATGTCTCCAACTAAAACTGCAGCAGAGTATTTCTCTTTGGTTTTATTAATGTACATCTGAGACTGGAGTTCTGAACTTCAGTTATGGCAAACACTGCAATGAGTCTGCCAGTACCATATTCCAAAATATTATGCTAATGCTATATTCAAACAGTTTGCAAAACACTGACATTTCTGCTAATTCTACTAATGCCGAGATAAACTGGGCAGATTTTGCTCAGTCTTCATCCTAGCAGGAAAAGAGTTTCTTGCTCGTTTTCAGTTAAGAATAATTTTTGTTGTTGTTTGGCAGGGGGTTAGGAGGAAGAAGAAGGGATCACGTGTATCACTGAATTGCATTTAACCTATTTATTCATCGTGTTGAAATACAAGAAAGTGATTTGGAAATTAAGACACTGCCACTGATTTACATGTAATTTTTAAAATATCACATTTTTCAGCACTCCATCCTGAGAAAAACATAACTTCAGAAGGTTGAAGAGAAAGGTAAGCTCTGAGAAAGGTAACCAGTGTCATAAGTGTATGAAGAGTTAATTAAAAAATCATGAGACTCAGAAAGCGAATACATCAGACAATTCATCTAATAGCATAATTAGTCCTGTCACACTTCATTACAAAATATATGGTAGCAAACAAAATTATTAGCACCTGAGTCAGCTTTTGGCTGCTGAAGAAACATTAATATTCACCTAAACATTAAGTATTTTGATAGAAAAGAGACTATCACACTGTAGATGTCTCTGTCTTATTTAGTCAAGAACATTGTAAGGTCCTAGGCCTAGTGAATCTGCTTTAAATAAGCATAATTCAATCATACATTATTCCAGTGTGAACAAGCATTGGATTTGTTGCCGTCTGAAATTACATTGGTATGAACGATGTACCTTGGTTCCAGAGTTTTGTTGCAATTCCACTGTCTAGCTTTATTGAATTAGATCAAGTACTTCTCAAAGTGTAGTTTGCAAGCAAAATTTAATCTCTTTTTTTCTGCCTAAAATTAGATTTTAGGGCTAACCGATTCACACCATAGCTGCAGAGTCATTAATACCATCATAAACAAGGGCTGGAAGAGAAGGCTGCAAGAGTTAATGCTGGCTAAGGACTAGCAATCTAAGGACCCATAACTGCCTTTAATTACAAGCAATGACCCAGTTCCCTCAGGGCTGGTGAACTTTGATTTCTGCTGCATCCAGTAACTACTATGGATACATTTAGCTTTTCTGTCTGGAAGGAGCACAGATGCAGCTGACCCAGGGAATGCTGCACTTTCAAGAAGTTTCAAAAACAGTAAACCAGATATATAAAGAGAGAGATATATCTAAACATAGTTTATTAGGACTACTGCTGCATTCCTGGCATCCTAACAACTCATGCAGTCTTAGGCTGCAACCAGGACTAGGCATACTACAAAGAATTTCAAGCAGGAGTTTTAGGGGAAGGCAAATTTTAGCTTTTCATCCAAGAAAATAAATGAACACATAAAAAAAATTACAAAAGTGACACAATCATCAGCACAAAAAGAAACGCAATTAATTAAGTTAGTGGAAAAGGTGCTGCTCATTTAAACTTTTCTTTAGTCTAGCAAATCAGGCTGACAGTTTTGATTAAAAGCTTTAGTGACTGATAAGAATTTCCCCTCAAACACTATCAAATAATATTGCTATTAAGACAAGTGCACACCTCTTCCATAGCCTGTCCTTTCTGACCCAGAGTTGCTCAGTTTCTGTGAAGGTAGATTTAAGAAAACATGCAGAAACCTTCTTTAGTTTGGGAGGCTTACCAAGGTGAGAAAATTTCCATGCTGGTGACACTTGAAGTTATTACTTAAACCATGGCATTGCAGTAACTCCATAAAAATCCCCATTGTGCTCACTCAGAGCACCGTGGCTTTGACAAAAGCACTGTCATTCTCAATGGACATTTTTTAAAGTATGTTTTTCTTTAATGACCTCAACAGCCTAGAAAGCCTTAAAACCCGTATCGCTATGCATGACAGTTTAGAAAAGAAGCATAGAGGAGTGATCGTTAAGGGAAGAGGAGTTTTATAAAATATTGGGGAAAAAAAGGAGAGCTCGAAGACTCAGCTATGAAAAGTCTTGGCAAAAGCAGATAAGATTTGAGAAGTACAATTAGTTACTGAAAAAAAAATGTAATGAGAGGATTGAACATGAGCTGGCTTTCTAGTCTTTTACTTTTTCACCAGCAAACATCCAATGAGGTCAAAGTAGACCATACAGAGGACTTAAATCCCCTATACAACTTTCTTGCAGTTTCCTGCTCACATCTTCAGATGCAAAGAGATTGAATAAATACCCAAGTTTATTCAACACAAGGACAAAATTGTCTCAAAGGATTTTTTAATCACTACTTAAACGGTTGAGAGCAGGAGGTTTTTCACTTGTTTGTCTCTCATACACAAAAGTACATTTTATTACACAGGGCAATGCTGCCCCCTATACCACGGAAAAGCTTGATTTGGTCTTAACATTCATCATCCACAAATTATAAAGGATATGATTGTGCTTCATATCTTATCCCTTCTGGAGTTAGGAAACAAATCTATGACATGGAATATCTGTGCACATGCCATTGAATTTTAGAAACTTAGAAGAGTATGGAAGTAATTTATAAATGAGACCTCCACTTTTTGTTTGTTTGTTTGTTTGGTGTCTGGGTTTTTTGGTTTTTTTTTGATTAAAGTCTACCTAGATGCTGTACAGAGCGAATACTCCCTGTTGTTTTTTTAGGACTACCTATGCTTTTTGATGCCAGGAGCCCAAGCGCTTGTCCTTCCCTTCTCCTCATCCACCATTTCCTAAGGGAGATAGGTAGCCACCTCTGATTGCACCATTTGCCTTTGTTGGCAAATATGTACAAGTCAGGGCTATTTAAATAACCAACTCTGACAGAATGCAGTCCATGTGACAAATGTTAGCCTTAGGATCTTTTGTAGATCCCTTTCCACCCCAAATGCCCTAATTAAATTAATAATTCCCGTATTTTTTCCATGGATAGCATGCACCAGACATGGGTACAAGTAGGAAATGGAAGTAAAATGCAAAACCATGCTGCTCTGAAACCAGGGAGTCCATCGTCATCAGAGAAATGTCTGTCTGGTAGCAGGAATCTACAATGTACAGGGACCTGTAGCTGAAGTGATTCACAAAGCAGAAGCTCAGTAGTCTGATCTCACCAGCAAGCAAAGCATAACAGCTCAGAGGAAAGAATAATTAAAGAAAAGGGAAGCAGAATAAAAAGCAACATCTATTTATCACATTGGATCATGGCTGATTAACCTGGTCTCTTTCTTCCTGAATCCGTTTCCTGTGAATATGCAAATGTGGTAGACCTAACATTTTTGGATTTAACAAAGGCCTTAGTTTGAATGTTTCAAGAAAATGGCACTGGAACAGACAACTTCAATGTGAGCTGTGACATGACTAAAAGCAAGATGATGAGGTGGAGTAAATTAGCCTTAACAGGACTCTCCAGGACAGTTAGCCTGTCTTACCTACTTCTTGCTCATGCAAACCCAAAGGGCTCAGCAGCTTCAGTACAGTAGAAGGGAGGCTGAAAAGGACTGTGATTGTTCTCTGTAGTTATCAGAGGTAAACTCTAGGAAAACACCCAACAAACCTGTAAAGGAACAATCTTGTTGCAAGAGCAAATGGAAATAAACTGACCTCTAACCACTAGACACTGAGTCTCTGGAAAAGGCTCACAACTGGTACAGGTAAAGGTTTCCTCTGGAAGGAGAGGGGGAGGTTTAGGCTAGACGTTAGGAAAAAATTCTTTACAGAAAGGGTCATTGGGCACTGGAACAGGCTGCCCAGGGAGGTGGTTGAGTCACCTTCCCTGGAGGTGTTTAAGGCACGGGTGGATGAGGTGCTGAGGGATATGGTTTAGTGTTTGATGGGAATGGTTGGACTCGATGATCCGGTGGGTCTCTTCCAACCTGGTTATTCTGTGATTCTGTGAGAGAGTCAAGAAATTAGTAAGCTGTTATTCAGTACAAATGGCTCTTTGCTTCACAGGAGAGGCTGGTCCAAAGGTTTAAAGCATGTTTCTCAACGAATATGCTTTTCTCAGCTCCAACAGCTGTGCTCACTTGAACAGCTTAAGGGCTTTGGACCTACCTCCCTTCTTATAAATTGGCTTCTGCTAGAAAGTAGAAAGGCCTGCCCTCAAAACCTGAAGTAGCTTTTCCCCATGACAAAAATAAGAGTTTTGTGAGCCTGCAGGTTGTTTTAAGCACTTTACTGCAATGACACGGCCTCTATTCTCTGAAACTGCAGTTAGGCTTTTTGTCATGATTGATGCTTAAGGCCAGTAATGTTTATAATAAAAACAAAAATTACAGAAAAATGTCATAGCAAGAAAATCTATATATAAAGAGTTGCAGTGGAGACTCCAGAGACTTCCCGAATAAAGATGTTCGCCACACCAGGGAAAGAGTGTAGCAGAATAGTTTGTCACAGAGAAGGTTCAAGCTGGCCTCCTTCACTAGACAGGTGACATCCACACCTCAGGATGAAGAGGGAAGAAGGTTCAAAGGCAGCTCATACTCTCCCTCCCCTCCTGCTGCTGCAGAAATAACTCCACCTTGTCTGCTGGAAGAGCAGAAGATGGCAGCTCCGTTGAGCAGAAGGTTTTACAGGTACATGCCGCTTCAAGGGATGTGCCAAGGGATTTGATTGTCACTGCCACCATGTATACACAGAGATTACAAAGGGTTGGTACTGCTGTTCCCTCTTTTCATGTTCTACAGAAAAGCATCCTAAAACAGACCAACTAACACAGACATTGCAAAGCCCATAAATACGTATGAAACCCTGAACAACACAAATTACAATCACAGGAAAGAACAAAACCTTTCTGTTAGCAAGAGATTTACAGTCTCCCTTTTCCCTTTCATTTACTGCCATCTCAATTCTGCAGTCCACATCCTGAAAAGAAATTCACTGACTGGAAGACCATATAATTACACTGCTATCTTTTCAATGGATGTTTCAAAGCGTGCAGCATTTTATCTAAAAATTGTGGTATTCTACCTGCATCTACTAGGACTATTTTTCAAACTGATTTTCCAAAGCACAGCTAGAAGATCATAAAGAGTTTACGAGGTACACATCACCCTTAGCATTCACCACTGCCTTGTGACATTTCACTGGCAACACCAAGAGTTATCAATAGCTAAAAATCTGCTAAGTGATACTTCAAGATACTGGAAGAACAAGTGCTATTCCTAGAATCCTCATTTAAGCTAATCTTGTAGTTCTCATTTAAATTAGACCCATGGATCAGACTTTAGCTACTTCTTGCTCACATTCTCATCAAACCAGTTTCCCCATTTCCACTGCACGTTTCCACTGCACGTTATCCCAGCCATGGCCGCCAAAGGATGGATTTAAGAACAAATTGAAATACTGAAGACAGACAACAACAGCGTAGGTCATTGAAATGATTGTCACAACAGTACCCACATATGGCATTTGACTTCTGCCTGGGAAGAATGAAGGAGCAAACTATCTGTAGGGGAATCACCATCACTCACCTCCTTCTCACAGCTTGTTGGTGAAATTTTGATTTGGCAAAGGGTGCTGCCCAGACTCCTCCCTTACAGGCCTGGGCTCAACCATTTTTGCTTACTTTCAGCATCTGTGTCATTCTTCACCCACCTGCCCAAAGCAATTGAAAATATGTAAAAATCTCTCAGCCAAATCCTATGCAAGAACCTTCAGAACAGCAACTACAGAAGCCCTCTCCAGAGATCTCAGCTTCAGCTTCATCACACTGGTCCACCACATGAAAATCAGAGTATTTTCAGAAATTGACACAGTTATGCCTGTGATCTACCTGGAAGGGGTGAACTTCTATAAAGGGAAAAAAGGCAGACCATGTTTTGAAGGGCTCTGTAGTACAATCATTATATCTCTGATATGAAATGATTTTGGAATTTTCCACAAGTGTTTTGTGAAATTACTTATCTAATAGTATTTTAATAATAAAGAAGACTACAATTAAAGCACTTTGTAATCAAGAAGCTATTACACTATTGTCCTTTAGGAAAAAGACCTGCCATTGCCAGAGCAATGACTTCTATTCTCTTCCTTTGGCTAAATATAATGTAGTGTCATAAATCCATCAAACTGCCTCTCAATATGACTTGCACAGACCAAAGAAGTATCTACCAATTTCATTCATGCCTTAACATGTTCTTTTTTTCTCACCTGTGAGCTTAATTTTTAAAAGATTTCCTCAGCAGTAATTAGTTCACTCATCAGTAAATATTTTATTTATATGCATGAAGCATCTGCCATCATAACAACTCAGTCCTGAGCACTTTCTAAAAGGATTATTATTGCTTTTGGATTCCCATGGCTTTAAATGATTATCCAGTCTTGAATTATCATTTTTCTATATGTCAGTTGTGACCATCTGCACAGAATCTAAAATTATATCTCTCTGCATGCATATGTCTGTATGTTTGATTACAAGTGTGAGACTAGACACAAGAACGTTAAGGAAAAAGATGCAAGTGCTAGAAGTTTGAAAAGAGACAGTAGAAAGAGTGCACAGACAGTCCTAAGCAGCTCTGTTACATGCCAACAATTTGAGAAAACTTTTAGCTGTGTGATTATTCCCATTTCCATATTGCATTGTACAGACCCTGCACTGTATACTGAGGTCTTTCCCTACAGACTCTTCACAGGCAGTCATCTCTTTTCATATTAGACTCTTTATCTTAGCAAGCAGGGCAGACAAGGCCTGTAGTGGTACAAGGCCTGGAAATAGTCTTAGAATAACTGTTTGGTTTTATTTCCATATATTCAGACACACATGATACTGAAATCAGGAAGGAGAGAAATTAGAAATAGCATTTTTTTCTCATTCGGCATCCCATTTTCATTATTGTTCCCTCTGTCATGAGGCACTTCTGTCTCCAACATCAATATGAAGCAGTATTATTCTCTTGTATTTTGTCCAAATGTTTGTCCAAATGTGTTGATATTTTTTAGATAAATGTGTGTTCTGAACAAGATGCTGGGAACATATTATACCTGGACTCTGCAAATTCTGCATTTTAATGATAAGTGATAAACAAGCTGCCATAAGGGAACTGCCACCCCTGAGTATATAAGCATGATCTGGAGCCTGTTGTGCCAATAAAACAGTGCTTAGATTTGGGTTTCTGTAATGTGTTTATTATAAAAACACAAAATATTAACAAACCTCCTTGCAGATCTTGGCAGAAAATAGATACAACATAATTTCATGCTGCGTGGAATCCCAGTCTATATGTAAGTGTAGAAAAAAATCCATGCAGTACTTAAGAAACTTAATTCACAGTTAAATTGCCCTGATATGCTCAAAGCCTAAGGAATGTAAAGCAAACTCATGAACTATCTCAGGCATACAGTCCATGTCAGTTGATGTCATTTCACAGCAGTGCCTTTCCCAGTGACTCTTTCATAGCATTGATTTATAGTTACCCAAATGCTCCTAGAAATCATTTCTTGTCTACATGTTTGGCCAGAAAGAAGAGGAAATTCCCTCTTTTCATTAATTCTGACTTCATTCTAGCAGCTTCACACTCCATTATAATTTGTCCTGAAATGGATGCAGCAAAAGTCTGAGCAATTCTAACCCATGCGACCTGACAAATTGTGACTCATGCTTTTAATCAGAGCCAAGAAACAACATTTTGCTGCAACACTTCATCTTGCAAGTGTGCTAAGAGGAGCAGAGGAAGGCTTTTTCTCCTTTCAAGTGGAAATAGGTTACACAGGCTCACAGAGAACTAATTGTGTACAAATAACTATTAGAATTGATGGTATCTGCTGTTCTGATTTTTTCCAAGACTAGTGTTTGAAAAGTTATGGCTTAAAGAGAGGACAAGAAGGACGGAAGGAAGGAATGAAAGCACAAAACACTTTGTGGACCCAAAGTAATAAATGGCAGGTCATGCCACACCCTACCCCAGAAAGACTCCCAGTTTCTGCAGAAACATGGGAGTATGAATACTTTTTTTGGTTTATTTCCAAATATTCCTGTGACTACTTCAAGAAATTTAATGTACTACATTTCAGTTAAGTCTTTAACAACAATATTTTTCTCAATATATATCTTACTGCATTTTCACATGCCAGTATAACATTGCTATCAAAGCTGGCATATGTAGTGGCATTGGGCTAGTTATTTCTTTGTGCTGGACCAAAAAGATTTTTTTCCCTGTGTGTTAGCGGGCTCATAATTGTAACAAGGAGCCTAGTTTTGTAAGCTGTAATGTCCCTCTGATTTTAATTACACAATTACGTTAATACAAAAGAAGGCAACAAAATTATTTAACTTAATCTTTAGTTTACCCTTTGTATCTTGTTTTTACATTTCACTAGTAGTTTTAATCCTACTTTTCAGCTAAGATTGATCATCCTGGGACACAGAGTGCTCTTATAGGGATTCCATTCTTCTTATTTGTATTGGAGAGCAATTAAAACAATCCCATTTAAACATGAATTTAAAAGGCTTATTAATTTTCTTCTACTGAAGAACTTCAGCACATGGCCTGGAAAAACAATTCCTGCCTATTCAAAACACAGCTCCCATTCCTCTGCTGGGTCAATTCCACCACCACTAGAACACAAAAATTTGCTTACAACGTGGAGATTCATACAACTTGCATCACTAACAACCTCAGCAGCTGGCTTACAGTAGGAAATATCTTTGCCTGTATTCTTGCCTCAAAAAGGAGAGGGAGTGGGGAAGCATTCAACAGTGCCTCTGAGGTTGAGAGGCAATACCTAGCAGATGTCCTGCTTCTTGGGAAAGGGGACAGATGTGCCCCCTCTCTCCCTAGGACAACCCTCCAGAGGCAAGTTTTGAAAAAAAAAAATCATACACTTGCCATGATAGTGTATTGGACTGCCTTATATCTGCAAGATATTTAAATTTCATCCCTGAAGTACTTTTGATCTAACATTGTTTCCTGGGTTTTATTTTAATGGGCACATTGGTGGCAGGTGTGAATATTCAGTGGCAGCAAAGCAAAATATCTTGGGGGTGAAAATAACGGTGTGACCAACAAGGCATGCAGGACATTTCACACTCTTTTGGGAATATACCCTAAGATTCCTACAAGCCACATCTTAGTCCCTTAAAGTCTCATTTACAGTGTCAAAGCTAAGTGCTCCTTTCACATCATTTTTAAAGTATTCCAAACAAGAGTCAAGAAACCATATTGCACAAGCTGACTTTTCAAATGAACTGTACTGAAGCAAATCAGAAGCATAATTTCCCCGTTTTAAGTCTCCTTAGTTTTCCTAATTCTCTGTTATGAAATCTTGTAATGCTGTAGGAATTCTTATTTTAACAGGATGACGGTCTCTAATTATTTACTGAAAAAAGTGAAAAAACCACCTAGAAGCACAATGGAAAAGCAAGCCTGCCTGTGTGTATTTGTAAACAAGCTTCCAGCTCCCTAAAGGCTATTTGAAGCAGAATATGTAAAACTGTTTACTGTTTAGGAGTTAATGCAGTCGATTACTGGTTTAATACAAAGGCACACAGCATCAGCCACCTTTTTTTATCACAAAGCCTTTCTCTTGAAACACTTACTCATCAAGCACCCTGGAATTAGCCTTCACTCTTAAGTCTGGGTAAGTGTCCACTGTGTGAGTTTCATTTTAAATGCCTGTAGCTAACATAGTTGGCTCAGTTCATAGGAAGATTTCTCCTGATGCCAGACAACTAAGCACACGCTTGAAATCCATACACTGGCCACACAAATGAGTCTGCTCAGACACTATTTGAACTTTTCACTCCAAAGATTCAGTATCCCACAGGAATCTGATTCAGAGTCACTCTCAACAGTAACTGGTGTAAATGCTGATCATGTTTTAACCTAACTAGGTGTCTATTTAGCTCAATGTTACTGGATGCGGGGTAACACCTCAGAAGCGTGAAGCCTTTGTCTTCCAAAAAAGGACTGAATACCCATCGTAACAGGAAGACCAGACTCTGGCATTTAGTTGGAAGAAGTCACATACCTGCATCTCTAGCAGGGTGCCCTGTTCTCTTGGTGACAGTTTCTCTCCAGTACTTTCTCCTGAGCAGTATAACATAGAGACCTTAAGTATTAAATTATAAAACGTGACTTTTCCAGGGAACTTAAAAAGGCACTGAAAAAAAATAGTAAATAATTCTTATTCTGAACAAATAAATAGGAATTATTTTTTTTTTAAATCACCCAGTCACCCCAGTAGCAAAATAACACTAAGGCTTCCTGACTCTAATAACCTTCCCACCTAAGAGGATTTAACTTGTGAATCCCTGATGTGTGCAGACTGCTGGCAGAATCATATCTATACTCAAAGTAGACATAAAATGAGGTAATGTAATAGAACCTAAAGTGTCTATGATACATCTGCAATATATATGCTTGTGTGAAACAAGGGTTAATAAAAATAACCTACCAACAAGCAGAGCAACAAAAAAGTCTTGCATGCAGATTACAACTAGTAAGGGATTCATAAATTGTCAATGAAGGAAAAGGAAAAATACTAGCTGTAAGCTCAGCTCAAGAAGAAAACACTGGGACATGTGGGCTGGAACTTTCTTAAAAATGAAGTGTGGTTCCAACTCCTCCTAGCAAAACTACCAGTGCAGAAGTGTACCTGCCCATCTTTCTTGTGACACCTTGAAAGGGGACTATGAAGCCCCAGCTAAGACGGCCACAAACTCCTCTCTGAGGGACACTGCTGTATAATCCGCTGAACATGTGACTTGCTTGTTACTAGTACAAATGTGTTAAAAATGCAGATTTAAACAAAATTACCTTTAGAGATTTCAATGATAACAACAGCTACCCTGGGTCTACCAAGCAGTTTCTGACAAGAGCATTTGGGGTTTTTTTTCAGCATGCATCTACAAACTCACAACATGAGCTTCTACCTATATTGAAAAATGCACTGTTCCTTGCTAAGGCTTCTGGTTGAGAAAACTGTCTGGATCCATGTGCTAACTCACCTACTCATTTACGTGACTGGTGGTAGTCAACTGAGTCAAGATACTCATAGACTTCTGGGTCTGGCAGGATGAGGCATTCAAGCTCATATTTTTATGCCCTTCAGCAAAGCACCTATAATAGACACATATTTTAAACAGGTTAATGAAAAAAACAGCAGTAGAGTGATCCACACACAAGCGTTAAATATGGGAAATTAAAATCAACCAACTGGAAGACCAGCTCAGCAAGAAGCAGATCTACTATAAATTTGATTAATCAGTTGCCTTTAGAGTTTAGGACAGGGGATACACAACTAATTTGCTAAAGCAAGAAAAATGGCATTAAGGGTATTAATTTTACTTTTCAAGGTATCAGAAATGTGGCACAAATATTGGTAGGTCCTTTAGAGAAAAATGATACCTGAGGCTAGTCATCAGTTACCATCTTGCATGAAACATGAAGTCATAAACAGGTGGGCTTTAAGCATTCGTTTTCAGTTCCCACAAATTTCATTCTGTCTCATCCAGCCACAAGGATTTTGAAAAAGAGTATCGATATGCACATTTGGTCAAAAAATAATCATTTGAAACAGCATATTATTGAAAGCAATTGCTTATGAAAGAAAACTGCTTTCAAGGTCACATGAGACATGTGGTTCCTAGGGGATACTTTTCTTTATTTCAAAAACTACTCCACTCCTATGTCAAGAATAGATACTTTTAAGGGCCAGCTATGGAAATGAAGTCAAAATTAAGGATTTTTCATTCAGAAAGACCCATTTAAATTCCTCAGCAAGCTGAAGGCTGACATTCATACTGGTAACCATACTAGTAGTTCCCTATTCCATTAATTTTTACAGCTACTGCATGGTCTAGTAGATGGCCTAAACATCAAGACTCCCCTACATTCAGTGGGTAAACACACAGCAGAGATTTCTGTATGTTGATTTAATTCTAAGGGGAAATATAAAAAAACCAGGCACAGCAGCTGAAATTCAGAGCTGTATTTAAAGAATTTCTAACCTTTACTTCAAGCAAGAAAGTTGCAAAATTTACAAACCTCAAACATCGGTTACAATTCCAGGTGAAAACACATTGCCATTAACAGAAAAAGTGATAGTGAGATTTGAAAGAGGGTAAAATTACACCTCGTGGAATTAACCAATATATTTATTTCTGATATAAACCCTGATCATAATAACAATGTTCACTCTTATCTTTAAGCATGCCTGTGTTCATTAATTCAAGTATTTCAAGCACTTGGAGCATCAAGACAATAGGACTCTCAATCCACCCTTACACTGACAGGCATTGACATGCTGCATCAGGGGAATAAGTGTGTACCAGGACTGTAGCGTGACGGAAGAGCAGAGCAGTGAAGCAGCCTGAATCCCTTGAGGTGTTCAGGCAAATGCAGAACATATCAACTTGGTCAGTAAAAAACCTCCTGAGAAATGTAGAGGCAAAATGGAAAACAAACAAACTAAGGAAGCCCCATCTTTTCCTCTGCAAATTTGTAGTATTTTCTTTAGTGTTTTGGTGGGGATTTTTTTTTTTTAATATTACATGCAATGCTCCTACATTTTCTGGCGAATGGACCAAGGAAATAATATTAGCCTCTCACACTTTTCCATCAAAAATGCATCACAGTGCCATTGTGCACACTATTATCAAAAGCCTGGGAAGGGCTCAGTGGGGCTTTGTGATCTGTGGGTGTGGAATCATCTGGTCCTGCTGAAGAGGAAGGGAGCAGTCCTTCCATGAGGTCAGCAACTCAGGAAGGTAGAACAGCATCAAGAGACCCTGTCTGGTCCCTGACTCTGCTAGCACAATCTCAGGTGAAGGATCACAGGCTGTGACACAGAGAGTCTTTCCTCTAGAACATCCTCAGGGAGGAGACAGGGAATAGCAATGGCTTGAAAGGCGAAGCCCAAACTCCCCTCAATTGTTCCCCTTCCTACTTCCAGATGAGCAAAGGGATGCAAGGTGGGCATGAGGCAGATACAAGCCAAGAACAGTGGGTGCAGAACAAATTGGACCACATCAGATAGTACAGGGAGTAGGACACAAAGCCAGCAGTCACCCTTGAGAGTTTTGGTATCACATTGAGCTTGAGTTCAAAGACCCAGTGCTGGGGTAATATTAGTACATCACCCACAACTAATGGGGACTTCAAGCAGAGAGAAACAGAAAACATGCGGTAAAATTTACACTTGACATTCAAGTGCATAAAATGGAGTAAATTTAAAAAATGGATGCTACAGTAATGTTTCTGTGAGCAGCCAAGAGTTTGAATGACTGGATCTTTATATTACTGAGAAAGGAGCTGGAATGGCTCAAGCACAAAAAGATTAAAGGACCTACAGTGCACAGGTATGATAAATAGGAACACTGCACACTTCTGCTCAGAGATATGTGGATTTCCTGTCTTTAGGGTGGCAATATATTTTGCAGATCACAAGCTATCTTCTGGAACATGTATCCCCACTGTACAATATCATTTACATTAAATTAAACAGTTAGAGCAATAATCTATATAATGATTTTGACATCATGCTGTATTTGGAGGCAGAGCAGTAGAGGCAGATCGTTCTTCATAGGCAAATGACATTAAGGAAGAATGAGTTTTACTAGCAGTGTGCGTAATAATATACAAACTTTAAAAAATAAAGAACAAACCTTGTATGCTTTCATTTTAAAGAGTTGTGAGCATCACTCAGCATCATTCTGGTCAGCACCATCTGCTGGCTCCCAATAACGTTACAAACTGTATTTCCTATTTCACATTTATTCATTGCACCATTATCACTGTTATACCCGTATGTTATCGTGCTTTGCAAGCAACAGGCATAAGCGCAGGAAAAAGTTGCTCATAGGAAATAACATCTCTGTGTGATCTTTCTTCTTCCTGAACATTGTTGCATTTAAAGGGAACCCAGCTAACTGTAGTGCCTCCAATCCAGTATTTCAGCTATAGATCTTTTTACATCTACAATGCAAGTAACAGTGTGCATCAGGTCTCAAAAATATAGAAGAGGAATGAGAATAACTTTTATATCTCTTGAAAATTTGATGTTGTGAAGTAGAGTTGTATGTATGCATTGAAGGGAGAATGTGCACCCCCGAGGGACATTCCAGCTACCAGTGTATGCCAGATTGTCACACCAACAAATCTACAGGAATCATAAAGTGGAGACTTCCTGGCAAAATAAATGCTAGAGAACATAGTTCTCTACTCCACCCTAAATCCAGACTCATCCTAAATGATCCCCTTGCATCCGAAGAATCACTGCAACTCAAGTACTTTCAGGGAAGAAGCCTAGCAACATTTTTTCCAACAAAAAAAATATGGAAAACGGGAAAGAACCTGAATTAATACCAACTGACTTCAGGCACTTCAGTGCCAAAATTAGGACTTAATCATCCTATGCTGCCTGTATAGTCAGCAGTGGAAGATGTTGAGGAGGGCTGAATTTTCCCTTGAGCTACACAGCCACCTTCCTTGAAAGGGAGCAAAAAATAACCAAAGATTAATCTGAATCCAGATCTCTGAGCCTGTGACTTTATTCACAGTGTTAAATGTGTGGAGAGACTAGTCTCATTTCCTTTCTGTTTCTCCAGTGAGATAAATAATACAATGAATATTAAGAATTCCTCTAGGAGATGAGTTAAAGGTTTTGACTAAATTATATGCCAGCCAAAATATTCAGTTACAATTATCCTGATCCTAGGCACACACGTGGACTGTGTTCACCATGTGTGTTTGTATGGTAAAATGAACTTTAGCGGGGCAGCAGTATCAGCCTTTTATCCACAACCTTATCAGTCAGAGCATCCACTCACCATATGAAACTCAGGATACTTTATAACTTGTCAGAGGGTTGGTAGCATTGCAGTCCAATGTAATTTGTGTGGGCGATGCTCTGCATGAGTCACAGACCTTTGGGAGGTCTGTACTAAATGTGCCCCAAGGCATTCAATCTTATGAAGCAAAACAAGACAAGGCATCTAAATCTACTTTCATTTATATTTTTCAGGCTTTTCTTAGTTTCAGAGGATACTTATTTACAGAATATTACATGTTTAGGAGATACATTTTCTATCTGTTCAGCAAATGTGAAAATACTGCGAGTTTCTTTGAAGAAAAGGGAGAAATGCTGTGAACATTAGCATTGCCATTCTAGGTCAGAAAAATGGTCCATCTCCAACAAAACAGTGATGTCTAACAGCAGAAATAGGACAGTGTTTAGGGACAGCACATGAATCTTGATACTTTCTACAGACCACTCTCCTTGTAATTCCTCAGCATCTAAACTTTTGTGTTAGGGATGTGGAGCCTACAGACCTCTCTTTTTCCTGAGTGTTGTCCAAAAATTCATCTAACCCCTTTTGTACATGCTCATATTACCTGTTTCCACAACCTCCTGTAGAAATAAACTTGAGAAGTTTATTGCTGACTGTGGTAAAAAAATCTTTATCTATTATTAAACTGATCTTCTACCAGTTTCAGTGAGAGCTCCCTCATTCTCATATTGCTGAATTTGCTGAATATCAGCTTTGCACTCACACTAACTATTCCCTTAACCATATCATACATCTTTGCCTATATTCCCTCAGAGCTTTCTGCTCTCCCAACTTAAGAGTCCTTGCCTTTTAATTTGCCCTTGCAGAGCAGACACTCCAGCTCTTAGATTATTTTTGTTGCATATATAAAAACCACAAATATATGTGACTCCATTATATCTTTCCTGAGATATAGCAACCAGAACTGCACAAAGAGCTCAAGATGTGGGTGTGCCAAAGTTTTAAACAGTGGCAAAATTATGCCTTCTGGTCTTGTCCCCAATACCCCTGCTGATGATACCCAACATTTTCCTGGCTTTTTTGACTGCCTCTGCACTCTGAGCTAACGATTGCAGACACCTGTCAACAATGACTCCAAGATCCCTCTCCTGAGCTGTAGCTATCAGTGTAATGCTCAGCATCATACAAACACATCTTAGACTGCTTGATGCTGCATGCACAACTTTATGGTTGCTCGCACTGAAGCTCACCTGCTACATTTTTTACCTGCGCACTTGGTTTAGTGAGATGCATCTGGAGCACATTGCTCTTGGTGTGACATTTGACTCCTAGCATCATCTGCAGACTTTGAGATTTGATTTGCTTCATGAAGGCCTTGAATTAATGTAGACAAATCAAATTCATGTAACAGACCTACTACCTTTTTAAAGGTTTGTTTGGGTTTGTTGATGTTTTTTACCATGATGGGTCACCAAGTTAACAGTATGTTTCTTCATTCCTAAAACCACTTGTATAATTGTGTGACATTACTTAGTGGATGTGGTCTTGGTGTATTTAACAATTATCCTGTGTTTCAGAAAGATGGGAGGGAAAGATATTTCATAAGTTTTACATTTATGCATGTGGTAGGCTCCTTCAAAGTGTTTTCCAAGCTGAGATAGTTTCTCTTTGTAGCCTGTCTCCCACGCCACTTGAATTTATAATCTCGGTTTCTTGTTTGGTTATTTCTTCTCTCACCAGGACAACTGTGTAAAGTGCACTGATATTCTCCCTCATGCCACATGTCAATGTCAGTTCTGTTTCTGATTTCAGTGAAATCTGTTGAAAAATTGGGGTGGATTTTGATGAAGAAACAAAGAAACATATATTTTCTGTGGAGCACTAACTGTGGGTGATGCAAGTGACAGACATAGGATGAAAATGGAGCAGGATCCTATTTCTATTAAATTCAGCAGGGAAACATACTTTACTTTGGTTAAATAGACTCAGACTTCTTGGCAGACATACAGTAGAACTACAAATAAATTGAAGATTTTCTTCTTTCACTTATCCTGTCCAAAGTTATGCAATTTACTGTTATAGTCAATGCAATAATGTGATTCCATACCACTAGTGGGTCTTCAACAGATATCTGTCTCCTCCAAAGAGGTGTTTGGTTCACAATTGTTCATTAAAAAAAATAAAATATTGGCTATTGTCGAATTCCACATAGATAGAATGAAAGAAAGGAGTAAACATCAGCTGCTGTAACTGTCTGAAACTAATAATATTAAAGTCCAAGAAATAAAAGCAGTTCACAAAAACATTGGAAGATTAAACAGGATTAGACTTCTGGAGGTTTGTTCACCTGCAAAATGCTGGGCTCAGTAAAATCAGAGTGTTGCGGAAAAAGGGGCCAAGGGTACCCCTTTGCTTAAAACCTTTCACTTTGACTCTTGCCAAGCATCAATACTCCAGTTAGCTACAGATCTATGTTTTCATTCTGTTAAGACACTGACACTTCAATAGTACCTATAGACCTCTGCACAGTCTTGTCTTCATCTGTATCTGCCTGCTGACAAGTGATCTTTGAGGCCGAGTTGTCTGTCTTGGATAACCACTAGAGATCATTCCACTCATTGCAGTACTTTTGAATTAATTGATGTCACTTTATTCTGTCATCACTCCAATTTTTTTAAATGAGAATGTATGAATCCACGTATTTATAATTAGAATGTGAATTAAAGTTGCAGGCTTTTAGATTTATGTCTTTTTGAATGCTAAGGGATATTTTCCTTGAATAAAGCAAAACAGCAGTTCATTGTGTACTAGAAGGTCCACAGAAAGAACTAAGGCTGAAAATCTGGCCACACACTCAAATGCAACTATGCAAATTTCTATTAGTTGAGGATATGGTCCACATTCATTAATAAAACAAAACAAAGCGTGCTGCCTATTATGCAGCTAAAACCTTCATTTATTTTATATGCAATGATATAATTAATCTTGGAAAAGAAATATTGATAAATTCTTGGCTTTCTTACTTTACGTTTTGGAAGGCTGTGCTGGCCTTAGCAGCCAGCCAGATTCCATAACATTGTGCAGGATAATTTGCCTCCAGGTTCTCCCAGGTCTTCTCCTCTCTTTTTAGACAAAGACGTTTAATTGCCCGTCTTCTCCTGCCATTTGTGGTGAAGAGAAGACAGCTTATAGTTTTATGACTGAAGCATGATCAGAACAGAAAGCGCTACAAGCTCCATAACACTATTAATGGGGAACAGTAAGACCGGAATGTGTTAGTGTTTAATCAACAAACCCATACGTCCCCTTCTCACAGCTTCACATTAAAGAGACTGGTTCAAATTCTATCCTGCGTGTCCTACCCTGTTCAACAGAGCCCAAAGAACCAACACTGCTATAAGTTGTCCTACTTGCCTCCAAAGAGTTAGATCATCCATAATTTTGGACCATTTTATCTATACAGAGAAATTGTTTTCCAAGGGTTTTTATCAGCAAGCTGGGAACATGTACAAAACGTCCTTCCTTTTGCTCTCTATCTAGACAAGACTTAAGTGGTGCCAGAGAACAGGCCTTTCTGCACCCTCTTTGCAAGTGTTTACAACAAAGGCTGCTTCTCTGATGTTTTAAGAATACTTCACCATTGCATTCCGCCATTGAATTGTGTAGTACTGCAGGCATATATGTATGTATGTTTACAGACATAGATAACAGTATAGGGTATTAATTTTGTATTTGAAATGCCAGACCTATCAGCTGTTTTCACACAGGAAACAGAAAAGCTATTGTGGATACTTTAATTTGCAGTAACAAAAAAAACAAAACATTACAAATACGTGAAAACTTGGAGAAAGAAAGACAGAAGGATAGACAGACAGAAATAACAGACACACAGAAAGAACAGACAAAAAGAAAGACAGAAAGAAAAGACAACTCAGGAGAACCAGAATAAAATCTAAGTATTTTAACTCAGCTAGAAACAAGCCCAGGGTTCTGGTTGATTACAAAATTGTTATTTTCACAAGGCGTACTACTTGCCAAATTTGAAGTGACAGCTAACAGAAAAGGATCCTGGCAATAAAAGGCTAGGATTTTCTTCAATAAAATAAAAAATTACTCACTAACAAGTCTCTTTAAGGGCTATGAAACTACATAAAATGATTTTTCTGTAAGAAAAGCTCAACTCTGACCATATCACAGAACAGAATCACAGAATCATAGAACAACCAGGTTGGAAGAGACCCACCGGATCATCGAGTCCAACCGTTCCCATCAAACACTAAACCATATCCCTCAGCACCTCATCCACCCGTGCCTTAAACACCTCCAGGGAAGGTGACTCAGCCCCCTCCCTGGGCAGCCTGTTCCAGTGCCCAATGACCCTTTCTGTAAAGAATTTTTTCCTAACGTCTAGCCTAAACCTCCCCTGGCAGAGCTTGAGGCCATTCCCTCTTGTCCTGTCCCCTGTCACTTGGAAGAAGAGGCCAGCACCCTCCTCTCTACAACGTCCTTTCAGGTAGTTGTAGAGAGCAATGAGGTCACCCCTCAGCCTCCTCTTCTCCAGGCTAAACAACCCCAATTCCCTGAGCCGCTCCTCATAAGGCCTGTTCTCCAGTCCCTTCATCAGCTTTGTTGCCCTTCTCTGGACTCGTTCCAGAGCCTCAACATCCTTCTTGTAGTGAAGGGCCCAGAACTGAACACAGGATTCGAGGAGCGGTCTCACCAGTGCCGAGTACAGAGGGAGAATAACCTCCCTGGACCTGCTGGTCACGCCGTTTCTGATACAAGCCAAGATGCCATTGGCCTTCTTGGCCACCTGGGCACACTGCTGGCTCATATTCAGTCGGCTGTCAACCAACACCCCCAGGTCCCTCTCCTCCAGGCAGCTTTCTAGACAGACTTCTCCTAGTCTGTAGCAATGCATAGGGTTGTTGCGCCCCAAGTGCAGGACCCGGCATTTGGCCTTGTTAAACCTCATGCCATTGGACTCTGCCCAGCGGTCCAGCCTGTTCAGATCCCTTTGCAGAGCCTCCCTACCCTCCAGCAGATCCACACTTCCACCCAGCTTAGTGTCGTCCGCAAACTTGCTAAGGGTGCACTCGATGCCTTCATCCAGATCATTGATGAAGACATTGAACAGGGCTGGACCCAGCACCGAGCCCTGGGGAACCCCACTTGTCACTGGCCTCCAGCTGGATTTCACACCATTTCCCACCACTCTCTGGGCCCGGCCATCCAACCAGTTTTCCACCCAGGAGAGTGTGCGCCTGTCCAGGCCAGAGGCTGACAGTTTCTCAAGCAGAACACTGTGAGAAACTGTGCCAAAGGCTTTGCTGAAGTCCAGGAAGACCACATCCACAGCCTTTGCCTCATCCAGCAGCCGAGTCACTTTGTCATAGAAGGCGATCAGGTTAGTCTGGCAAGACCTGCCTTTTGTGAACCCATGTTGACTGGGCCTGATCACCCGGTTCTCCTGCATGTGCTTCATGATAGCACTCAAGGTCACGTGCTCCATGACTTTCCCTGGCACTGAGCTCAGACTGACAGACCTGTAGTTTCCTGGGTCCTCCCTGCGGCCCTTTTTGTAGATGGGCACAACATCAGACAGCCTCCAGTCCAGTGGGACTTCCCCAGTCTTCCAGGACTGTTGGAAGATGATGGAAAGGGGTTTGGCCAGCACATCCGCCAGCTCCTTCAATATCCTAGGGTGAATCCCGTCCGGCCCCATAGACTTGTGGCTGTCCAGTCGGACTAGCAAGGCTCTGACCACCTCCTCTTGGATCACGGGAGCCTCATTATGCTCCTCTAGCTCCTGGGTTAGTACACAGACGGAACGACCCTCCTTACAACTAAAGACTGAGGAACACTAGAGGCTTAAGAAAAAAAAGTGGTACAAGTTCACAGATCTAGACTAATAATTTTTAGTGCTATGGTTCGTTGCTATAACTAGGATGCAGTTTGAGACAGGGCAGCTTCTTGGTTTTAGTTTATCATTCTCTCAAACAATACACTGGAATAACATTGTTTTTGTAGTAGAAGAGGAAAGTAAAGCCATAAGAATGAAAGGGATGAAAAGGGAGTCAACATCAGCTTTACTTCAAAGGGCAAGTAGTATTTCAGAAACGTAGAGCACAAGATCCATGATCTTGATATTCAAGTTTTGGCTTATTTTCATAGAGAATTCTGTTACAATGCATGCAGTTTCTTAGCAGAAAATTCAGAAATTCCAGGAAAATTATCTTTCATACTGAAAAGATACTTAATTTCTCCTGACCCCATGGCAAAATTTAACAAGTTCTCAAAGGTGTAAGTAATACAATATTAGAGAGTGTTTTAGAATATGTAAAGCAGAAAAATTGTTCTTCAATAGCTGACAGATAAGACTTGGTCACCTAAACAATCCTGTAAAATGAAATGTGTCAGTGTAAATGCCTTTGATATATATTCTTTCAGCACCTGTGCTCATGTTTCTTTGGGGCATGTAGATACTCTTGCAGAACAGAATCTCAGTGAAAAAATACTGTGCAGCTTTCCAGGTTTCAGGAAGAGCCTTCTAGAGCAGCTTGCTTCCATTGCTTGAACTCATGACAAATCTCAAAGAGAATATACTGGCATTTAGAATTTAAAATAAATAAATAAAAATCCACCCAACCCTGACAGTATTGGCCATATTATTTTTATTACTTTTTCTTTTTATGTAGCATCCAGGAATGTCATTGATAGCCCAGGATATTTATCTGCTATGCAAACGCAGAACAAAGGAATTTCATAGAATCATAGAATCACTAGGTTGGAAAAGACCCACCAGGACATTGAGTCCAACCATTCCTATCAAATACTAAACCATGTCCCTCAGCACCTCATCTTTTAAACACCTCCAGGGAATGTGAATCAACCACCTCCCTGGGCAGCCTGTTCCAGTGCCCAATGACCCTTCCCGTGAAAAATTTTTTCCTAATATCCAGCCTAAACCTCCCCTGGCAGAGCTTGAGGCCATTCCATCTCATCCTGTCCCCTGTCACTTGGGAGAAGAGGCCAGTACCCTCCTCTCTACAACTTTCTTTTAGGTAGTTGTAGAGAGCAATAAGGTCTCCCCTCAGCCTCCTCTTCTCCAGGCTGAACAATCCCAGCTCTCTCAGCCGTTCCTCATAAGGCCTGTTCTCCAGCCCCCTCACCAGCTTTGTTGCTCTTCTCTGGACTCACTCCAGAGCCTCAACATCCTTCTTGTGGTGAGGGGCCCAGAACCTATTCAAAGAGTGGCCTCACCTGTGCCGAGTACAATTTAGACACTTGAGGATAACATAGTCCTCCGTGGTAGGTTATTCCTCTTTGTGCGTGGCTTGCCAATGCAGATGAGAGCAGACCCTATATTTTCAAACAGCTAAGCTATTTTTCCTTCAAGGCAACCATGCTTGCCCTCAGGCAGCACCCGCCTCCTGTGCCTGACCTTCCACGTGCTTCAGTGAAACACACTTGAGGCAAGAGACATCTTCCATCAAAACTCTAATTCCACATGCTTCTTCACTAGAAACCTGTCAGGTTTTCTGACATGCATGGAATACTTCATGGCGGACCTCAAATGTCCATAGAAAGGAGGAGATGAACACCCTATCTTATAATTTCTACAGGCAGCTACAATTCACTGTCTTGATGAGTATTGTATGATGGAACTTGCTTTATTTGGGTTTTTTTAAATTTTATTTTGGGAGGGATGGTGAGGGAAGATGTAATCCCTCTTACTTAGCTGTCATGGTTAAAGAGGGAAATAAGTAAATTGATTGTTGAAAGATGACCATTCTACTGTTTGTTGCAAAACAACAAAGAGAATGCAACATATCATGGGGCAAGCATCACACAAACTTAAGTATATCTGTTCTGCTGAAAGTTTAGAATTTCTTTTTTTTGAAAAAACAAACAGAAAAAACCAAGAAGATTTGAAGAGTCCACAACTTGTTGTTCTTGTTGATCAAGAGTTGTATGATACCGCATCTCCACTCTTAGTCTAAGGGCTGTCTCAGGGACAGCCCAGCAATGTCGTTATTAGACTACAATCTGGAAAGCATCTCTTCCACTCGAGTGGTGTAGAGTGCCTGTTTGTAAAATGCCCAGTCCTGTCCCCCTGAGACATGCAAACTGAATGAATTTTTATTAACTGGACTCATATTCAAAACAGAAATTCCACTTTCCATTAATTTTGGCTTCATGTGCTTGCCACGTGCATTTCAAAAATGATTTCAGTTGTCAATCAATGCAGACTAATGCTTCTTTAAAAACACAGCCCAAATCCCAAACCATAAATTCAGTAACACATTTTCTTTTTTCTCTTGTGCTACATCAGTGTCAGCACAGAAGTCTAGCAGTTTACTAAGAGCTTTTTCATACCCTGCTCCTAGCGTTGCTCTGTAAGATTTGCTTATGGCAGATGACTTGCATCCTCTGCACTCTACAGAATTATATCACTAGAAACCAGACAGAGGTCAAGAGGACTGAAGTTCAGCTGCCTTGACTATTATTCTCCAGGATGGAAGAAGCAAGAAGGAAGATACTATTTCTGCAGGTATATGTAACACCAGAATGTGTTGCAGATGTCTCTTTCATCTTGCATAGTTTTTCAACTGTCTGCTGTTATTAATGTCAAGCAATCTGTTCATCAGCTGGGGAGAGAGTAGCCTAGTATAGAGTTCTCACCATCATCAGGGTGCCCACTTAGTCATATAGTACTTCATGTACTCTGCTAAGCTAAGGCAAGCTTTGCCTTCAATGAGCAAAGCCCCTCGTGATGAAATTAGTGGGACAGTTTGTGTCACAGAGGACCACCAGGTGAAAAGGGGAAGGCAGTCAAAGGGCAATGTAACATAAGCAGTGCCTTATGAATAAGTCTTAAAGGTATGGTAGTGATCAGTTAGCTTCTTATGTCACAAAGTTAAGCATTACAGCCACAACTTAATACCAAGACATGAACGGGTCTTGAGTAGCCTACTCCTGCCTTATTCTTCACCCTTTCCAAGGCTGCTTGTAGCCAAAAGGCAACCTAACTACACAAGCATCTATGACTCCCTGACACTGGTTTAGATCTGGGATTGCTGATTGTACTAGCTGGTCCATGATCATGAGTGCAGCATGCTAGTTTGACATTTTATTTAGTGAGTGACAGTATTGAAGCACTGTTTACACAGAAACATGTTTTTAAAGCTTTTGTTGGAACTCAAAAAATAAATGCTACACAAATTTTTAAAATCACACTAAAGACAATTAAGAATCAATACTTTAAAAAAGAGAATTAATTTTAAAAATAATAATAGGGTATCCCGTTGACTAAAATGATTAGACAGAATAGCACATCGGCCAGCATTCATGGAATAGAACATGATAAAATGTGTTAACTATAGAATTGACAAAAAGTTATGGGAAACCATAAAAGAGAGTATATGTGCCTAATAAAATGTGGGATACAGCTTGCTACAAATCAGAAATAGATATATATTTTACTTCCAGCAAAAATTCCTTAGAAAAGCATTTTAGACTGAAGATACCGGGAACAAAAATATTTAAAAGACTCAGAGCTGAGCCCAGATTTATCTTTTCACTTTTGTAAATTTTTAGATGGAGTTATTTTTAGCCCTTCTGGACATAAAATTTATGTTATACAAGACACATTGAGATATGGTTTCTTTACTTATTGGAAAAAAAGGACTGCATGTAAAGATTTCACCCTTAGTACAGCCCTTCACAGAAAGATGTATGGAATGCGTTAATATTTCAATACCATCTTCAGATACTTTAAGGTTATGTGTGTTTGTCTATGGAATCTCAAGTCTTTCTCAAGAGCTCTGCCTCTAGCCTCTGTCTTTAACCCCACTTACACTAGATAGTCTCAGGACTCATCCTTAAAAAAATATGGCTGTCCGTGACACAAAGTGGAAATTTATAAACTGGGATTAATTTTGTGCATAAGCAAAAGAAGTAACAAAAGAAGAATATGAGGCATTAAAATAGAGTGCAATGTAAGGGCAATGACATTTTAAAAGTCTCAAAACTGCCTGTTTCTTTTCAGTTGCTTTCACTGCTCAGCATGACAAACAAAGGTCCTTCCTGTTCATTCTTGCTCAACATCTCCAAGGTTTGAAGAGACACAGGAGTTGCTAAAAATCTGCAAGAATCAAGCTGAAGTAGTATTTTCTGAGGAGTATCTTTTTAAACTCCTCCAAAAAATTACAATGTTGTTATGAAAAAACATTGGCCCCGCCATCAGGTCCTTATGGTACAAGTTCTGGACAGACGTGAAAAATGCAGCTAAGCAAAAACCATTGAAAATACATCTAACCTGAATATGACACAGAAGGTAAACATTGACTTTCAATGACGACTGGTACAAGGAGGTTTGATTGCAATGCCACAGATTTCCAATTTCTGTTCCAATCCAGCAAACTTCCTAGAAAGAAATGACCTCTTGCACTCTTCTGCCAGTCTTCAACTCCCTTAAGTAATGCACAGGTACTGAAAAGTGGTCTGCACATGTCTGTATATCAAGGTAGAAGATCTAGATGTTTCAGAGTACATAAATATCTTTAAGCATTCAGACTTTAATGGGTACTAAAAGTGTCAGGAAACAGCACAGCTCCTACTGGAATTCCTGGATCAAAATTAACTTCCAGTTCCCAGGGAGGTAGCTTCTGGAGTCTAATCTTGCAAACAGAAAACTAGGTGGGAGTGTAAATTCACAGTATAAACAATATAAATAGGCTAGTTCAGAAATCAGAATGAGAGAGAACAACATGAATGGTATATCAAACTTATGTTTACCAGTCTCGTTTTAAGAAATAAAACTGAACTCTTGAAAACAGCCTGCTGAGGTCCTGAGGCCAAGGTGTCAGTGTGAGGTGCAGCACACACCTTCACATGAAGAAGTGCACCCATTTACATCCACATTCTGTTTCCAGGAGTTGGAGTAAAATGCTGGTTTAGTGTCACACTTCAAGGTAACTCCAACCCAGCCTGCTGAGGAAGCAGTCCCAGAGCTATCCTGCCGCATTCACAGCGACCATGGTGAGTGGTAGCAACTCCCAATACTAACCTTACTCCAGATGTCCTTCCCTGGAGCCTGGCTTGCCACGATCCTGTCGTTCCTTAACTTCATTTCCAGTCCAGTTCAGTGTCCTACACTAATTGCAAGTGACAGATGGATGCTGCAATGTATCTCCAGCTACAGATCATTAAATAAAATGACCTGTATTTCCTGTAGTAATCAGATATTGCTGCAAGTTACCTCTGCCTCATCTAAACCAGGGCTAGCAAAAGAACCTCTCTGATCAAGGAAAGCATTTTGTCTGGTTTTTTCCAAGTTTCAGTTCAAATCAGGACTGCTTGTATTTCATCCTTTTGCTACACTGGAGTGTTAAAACTGGGAATAAACCAAGAAGCATATATCCTATAACTGCAATAATGTTAAGGTAAAAAAAAAAAATTGAGATGGCACCAGTATTTTTTAAGAGTATATGAAACATTCTGCATATACTGCCAGAAAGAAGTAAATGCAAAATCTCAGAGGAAGAAGGTGACTTTCAAGAAGAAAACATTATTAGTAGATGAAGCAGATGGCCTTGCCATGTTGGTAGGTTTCTGACCCGCCCCCCGGCCTCGACCCAGAAAGTCAAGATCCCTTGTCTAACATTACAAAAGTTTTGCTCAGTTGGAAAACAAATTGGGAGAATTAGTTATTGAAACTAATATGCAGAGTGCAAAACAAGAAAGGGTAGGGTGCTATTACAGAATCACAGAATAACCAGGTTGGAAGAGACCCACCGGATCACCGAGTCCAACCGTTCCTACCAAACACTAAACCAAACACTATTACCTATGTTGTGCCTTTCAACTTTGCTGCTGGGGAAGGAGGCAGCTGCTCATTTCATGCAATGTGGAAGACCTGGTTTCTGTTAGTCTCTTTTCATTGCACGGAGGGGTTTGAAGAAAGCCTAGCATCTAGTTCCTGCCTTCAGTGATTACTGTCATAGCTGATACTGCAAAGATCTTTTCCCTCAGCCTCTCCCATTGCAGTTATTCTGCTTTGTGAGAAACTATATAGGCCAACTATATCCTGGGCTTCATCAAAAGAAGCGTGGCCAGCAGGTTGAGGGAGGCAATTCCACCCCTCTACTCTGCTCTGATGAGACCACACCTGGAGCCCTATATCCAACTCTGAAGCCCTCAGCAGCAGAGGGACATGGACTTGTTGGGCTGGGCCTAGAACAGGGCCATAAAAATGATCAAAGTCCTGGAATATCTGCCCTGTGAAGAGAGGCTGAAAGAGTTGAGATTGTTCAGCTTGGAGAAAAGAAGACTCTAAGCAGACCTTATTATGGCCTTTCAATACTTAAGGGGAGCTTATAAAAAGATGGTGAAAAAATTTTTAGCAGGGCCCATTGTAAATTTTGAGATGTTTTCATCTCTGTCATATGAGATATGATTCAGCTTCCTAAATGTCTTCTACTCTGTTACACAATAAGAATAGAGGAAGAGATGAAAAAAGTATTCTGCAACATCAAGAAGATATTACACTATGTATAACGTAATAGATATTATAGAGCAGAAATTGAAAACTTGGGTAAATAGAAACAAACAAACCTTTGCATGCCATCTCTAAGCAGCAACAAAAAAGTACACAGGACAAAGCCACACAAGAATTTGCAGACTGCTTGTCTCTCCTGGTTACATTCTTGGAAGCAACAGGTAGGAATGAAATTTAGAAGTGACTCAGAAGATTATCTAGTGTTTTTTTCCTCCAACAGAACCTTACACCAGAGTAGTCTGGTGCTTACATGCAGTGTGAAAGGCAAGGAAAACAGAAGCTTGAAACTGAACTGCCCACCTCAGTGTCTTAACTACCACTATCTTGACCCTGAGCATTTTTTTCCTCCTTCTCTTCCTCCCAGTTCTGTCACCATTTATCCCTCCTTGCAAGACTTGTTTCACTTTTCAAAATGAGAGATGATACTGGCAAAGATACCACAAATTTTGAATAAATTGTTAAACAGATCTCAACTGAAAATGAGGCTAGTTAATCTAAGTCTAGTCACAGTTGCCTAATCCTCAGGTTGACTCCTTCAAAAATCAACCCCAAATCCCAGCCTGGGCAGATACTGCCAGTTACCAAGCCATTTTCCATCAATGACCAAGTTAATAAGTTTTGAAGACTGAAATGCAGCCACAAATCCACAGGACTGTAATGTGTCACTAAATTTTGGGCAGACAGATGGAGAAGTAGATGAGTTGCCATGGGGGCCTGGGTGTTAGTGCTGCACTAGTCCCTTGCCCCCATTAACCAGGGTGGTTGGTAAATGCATCAAAATTGTGAAAGCAAGCCTACTTCCTTTGAACAGCATCAGTCCTATGGCACCCCTGGATAATACAACCAGGCCATCCTAACCTAGAACATCTGCCATTGCATCAGGTACAAAGGAAATGTAAAACAGGCCCCATCTTTGGTTTTCATCCTCTTTCCCTGCAGAAATTTATGACGTTCAATCTCTTTCCAGTATAAGCTTCTACTGCTTTCTTCCTATTCACTATATTTAATGCATCATCTCTTCTAAAGCATGGTATTTTGAAGCTAGACCTTTTACAAGCTTATAAATGGCTATGACCAGGTGGGGGACTAACACCAGCTCTTGCTGCATACTGACTGTGCTGTCTCTACTCTAAGACAGTCTGAATACCTGACTACATTTTTCTGTTTGTAGCTATGTCAAACAGACATATGTAACATTCTAGAAATACCAGCTCTTCAATCACAGATCCTGTAAGACCCATCATTGTATCAGAGTCTGCCAGCCCTGTAGAGATCAACCAGCCTGCCTGAAGCTCCAGTCAGGCAGGGGCAACACCCTGGGCATACATCGCATTCCCATCTAATCTCCTGAGGTGTTTACATGAGGCTCACTATTGTGGTATCTAGGTGCCCTTTTCACAATAGACTTTCCACTGCCAAAGCACTGTCACCAGGGCAAGAAGCCATAAGGCAAGCTATCATTTCATTACAAAAGATGGAGAAGGGAAGAGACAAGATACCTCATGACAAGGGAAGGAATAACCAGTTTGAGGTATCTAACTAGCCAAGGACCCCATGCAGATGCCTACAATGAGTGCATGACACAAAAACACGGTGGGAAAAGACTGGACTTACTTACATATTCCCTACCACTAAGAAAGAGGCAGAACTCCAGGAGGCTTTGAGCCCTCTTCACCCTGCAGATGTTTCTGCCAGTTTCATGCATCCTCCATGGGAATTCATCTAGAGTTGCCAGTGCTGTGGTCTCCTACAGCCTCACTACAGGTTCCTTCACTGGAAAGCAACTGAGGCTTGGGACAGGAGCTAGCAAGCAATTTGTATCTCATATGGTGTCCTCAGACATTTAAAATCCACAGGAGGAGGTTCAGCAGATCACTTGTTCATTCCAGTCTTTTAACTGCTTTGAACTTCATTAAAGGAAGTCATCAAGGAAATCATACTCATAAGCTGAAATTTCTGCTCTGCCCTCCGGTCATTCCGTGTATTCTTAAAACATGCAGATATTTCTTCATGTACAGCAGACTATAAGCATTTTTAAATATTGGATTTTAAATAATGCCAAGCCAAAAATTCCAAGTTAGAAACATCGTCTCATCTTTCAAACATCCTCCTGGCTCGTGTAACTACTGGAGGAATCTCAAGCAAACATGTGATGCCTCAGGCCACTTGTTTGTTGCACTATTTGGGCATGTTGGCTGGGGAAGATGCTGCTGACATTGAACAGCTCTGTGTTACCATCATGAACTCACAGGAAGGACAAAAAAGAGAATTAGCATCTGGGATTGTTGGTATAAGTTTGATGAGCTATACTAGAACTAAGATACAAGTTCACTTATTACGAAGTAACAAAATGTCATTAAAGAGTGCCTAAGGGAGTAAATTTTTCCTTTCTTGCATTTTAATCACTATTACACTTATCAGACTTCACCACAAGGTATTCTTTGAGATCCAGAATCTTTGTGTTTAAAAGGATAAATTTAGGCAAATGCTCGTTGCACAGTAATTTCAAGAATGGATCCAGAAGCCATAGGACTCTTCCAGTATCCACATCTTAAAGGCAGAAAACACCTATAGTTATCACTTTAGTTTTACTATAGAAAGTGACGCAGAAGTAAAAAGGAAGATGCTGGCTCAGGTATGCAGGAATGTTTCTAATTTTAGCAAACTCAGTCTGCCTATCTGAAAATCAACCCTATAATTCCGATTGGGCACAGTATTCTTTATCTCCTTCTGTTCATTTTTTGCTAACATTAAAAGCCTATATCTAAGAGAAACACTGTTAACTTAGATGAATCTTTAAGTTGAAAGCTTACTTAGCTCTACTTAGGAATAAATTAAGTAAACCACAATTGTGCTGTATTAAGAATGTACCTTTGATATATGAAGATATTCTATGTAATTTTTATTCAATCAATACATTCTTTCAGCATTTTTAAAAATATAATGATATGATTTATCCAGCTAGACAAAATGCTGAATTGCAGTACTACATGAAATGTATTCCCAAGGATAGCAGGAAGCTAAAGCGTTTTGTTAGGGAGTTATCAATGTTTTGTATGGTTTTTTTCTTATTTAATCTACTAACGACTTTCCCCTTTGCCCATTCTCAGCCAGGATTCAGTCTAACTGCTGGTGGCCACATAATCACACTCACTCAGTAAATTATCAAATACAAGGGGCCTTTATTTGCATGTCTGTGTTAGTCTAGTTTTCACAGTGCTTCCTTTGGTTCACTTTTAAAGAGTAAATCCCACAAAAAAAAAAAAAAAAAAATGGAGCAGATGGGAATGAAGGTTGCTGTGCTTCTCTACAAATGAAGCAATAGCTCAAGGAGTCTCAAAAGGGATGGTTCTGCCCTCTCTACTACAGAACAATGTCCTCCTCCATGATCAGTACTGCTGGCTTCACAAACAGCTCCTCTGAAACAAGATGCTCAGTGTAAGGGTGAAGAAATCAAGCCCCAAACCAGTTTACTGCCAGGCCAGTTCCTGGCTTTGCACTTCCCTCAATAGTCAAAATGAAAATGGATGCCTGCACTGCAGAGAGGAAATTTTTGATGTTTGGGCAAACATTTACTCCCATATAGTCAGATCCTGGAGCCAGGTGCATGATTAAACTTTTTCTAAACCTGACACATCACTGCTATTGCAAAAGCTGCAACAAATTTCCTTTGTTCTCTATTCATGGGGAGCTTTGCCAATCTTGAGGAGAAAGCAACAGCCCCAGCTTAGATCCAGCCTGCACTTACTTTTTGCAGGTAGCATGAAATAAAGAAATCAAGAGACAAAACGTAAGCCAAGGTACCACTGGGTTCCTCAATCCACTAAAAGCATGAAGAACTGGAAAGAAAACAGTAAATGACCCTGTGGTAACAAATACAACCCCAGAGAGGTCACGATATGCAGAACAAGACCCTCCTTTTTCAACACTTTTTCACTTAGCCCCCTCCAAAAGATTCCTCTACAGGCCCTAGCTGTCTCCTAACATCACCTCTGAAACCTTCTTCAACACCAGCAATGCTCCTCTGCAGCATTTGACACCTCTATCACCCCAAACTTAATAACAAACAAAAGGCCCAAGAGAGTCTACAATGGATCTGTCTTTCTCAGCATTGTCCTCTTCTTTTAAGTTGCCAAGCCCTTTTCTGAATTAAATTTTTGTAAGTACAGCTGGTAGATAAGTGTTGGAAAAAACTGTGCCAGGAGCTTGGGTTGGGAGAGAAGATGGCAGTTTTGAGACGGAAGGCGTGGGAGCCTGGGAGGAGGTAGAAGAGGGGCTCTACAGAAGGGCAAGGGGCTCTTCAGGGAGGGGGTGCCAAAGAGGTGGAGGCGTGAAGATGCACATGATGATGAGTCACTGGGCAAATCTATATTAGTTCCTGTAAACTGCTCGCCTTCTGGGACAAGCAAGGTGGAAATATTTCTCTTATGGGAAGCAATCAGGGAGAGGACATGAGGGAAACCTGGGGTTTGAAGAGGGACTCTGAGTGAACAGCAAGGGCTGTGGTACATCAGGAGTGCACCCTCACACTTGTATCTGGAGACCCATGACCAGGGTTCCACTTTGAGGTACAGTATATAGGCAGAGGCCTCTAAGCCAGCTCAGCCCCTGCTTACATACCTACCTTACACACAGTGCTGTGCCCCATGCTGCTGTTGCCTCCTCCTTACAAAAACAGGAGGAGCCATAAGCCACCTCTCCAGTGTGTTCAAGCAGAGCAGTACAGTTTGAAATGTGTTTCCTCTAAAAACGTCTTGGACAAAAGACATATTGAGATCGATGGCATGCTCATTATCCAAAGAAGCGGGGTACTGCTGAGGCTGTCTGCTGCACACAGAGAATACTTTCCACCAGACATACCAACACATCTCACCAGATATTGCTTGTGGATTAATTATTTGCACTAGCAGACCTTTCCCCCATGAGTGTCAAAATGTCAGGCCATTATGGGACTTTGATTGCTCCTGTTATAAGGCAACGGAATATTTTTAATGAAAAAAAAAAAATAGCACTGCTGAACGGATCCAGCTACCTCCTGCATTACTAAAGTTACCCCAAATTCCACTCAGTGTGGACTTCTTTTTTAATAGAAGTCCAAATAAAATAATTTGCAATCCATGTATTTCTTGGCCTTCCTACGTTCCTATATGCATCTTTGTCTAAACTGGACAAATAACTCATGGAGTTTTTGAGTAATGATATAAAATGCCAGACAGAAATTGTCTGACCCAAGAGCCCATTAACTGACTCAAGCTTTGGTCCCCAAGTGAGATCAAATCTTTTAACAGACTCAGGTTTTAAACACATTTTATAAAAACTATAACACATATATCATACCTTCTGCTCTAAACACCACCAGCGAGAAAAAGTGAAAAAGTTTAATTCCAATAATTTACTACAGAGCTGTCTTGTGGCTCAAGAGGCTGATTCACAGGTCAGAGAAACTTACAATGAAATATAACCAGATCTATTTTCATTCTCCATTTCACAAGAAACAGTACTGCAGTTAAGTTTGCCAATATTCACTCTTTCTGGCAACTAACTAAACATTCCTATTATCTATCCTACCTAGGGTAAGAATTCATTGCCTTTACACATATCATTTATTTTTGCCCCGTGCCTCTGACTAGACCCATGGATACTACTTGAAGTTGCTCACAGAGAACAGTACTACTTCCCTTTGTACAATGAATAATAGCTTTATGAGTGATATTTCACAGCGTGCTCTCATATATCCCCTTTGGTTAGCAAAACATGTTCGATATGCTTTATGTATCAGCATTGATGTTCCTAAAGTTGTCCTGTTTATGTAAAACTGATTTTAGGTCAAGATGTTATGCAGCCTACATTGCAGGTGTTCCATAATTACATTGGATACCACAAAATCTGGTGTAGAAACTATAACTAGGTTGCTGAAGGTAAATAGTCATATATTAAGCTTGTTCTCTTTACCTTGAAAAACTATGCAATTTAGAGATCGTAACTTCTAAAATTAATCGAAATCTTGGCAGATGTATGAACAAAACTAAATCTTATTGTTCTAAAAAAAAAAAAAGCTTGCTTTAGCTCAGGCAGTGCTAAAGTTACCTCATGCATAGATGCCTAACATGCATCACATGCTAGAAATTCCATACACAGAATTATGGAATTTGTTATAAATTTTTTTAAATTACCAGTATTGCTTATCAATATTCACTCACTTGTTCATATTTACATGTTCATTTCAAGCAACTTACCTTATTAGAGCTACTTTCATTATAGCTTTATTTGAATACTGCCTTGTTTTCACGTCAACTGGTCAACCCCTAGGTATGCAAATGATTCCCATAAGTACCTGCACATTCACAATCTGACATTTGTGAGACAGTGTCTATGCAAAGGTTGATGAGATAGGTGAAACATCAGTCTTGTTAAGTACATCCAAAACGGAGGCTGCATCCTCTATCCACAGCTTAGACAAACATGAGATTAATTCACCTTACAGTGAATTTACTCTACGAGAAGGGGAAAAATGGAAGAGGATTTGCCTTCTGAAACTGAACAGTAATCTTTTCAACAGTCAGAACTGCCACTTTTATTAACCGTTTTCAAATTGGCGGCTAAGATGACACTTCTTTTGAGCCAAACACTTAACCACCCTTACCCATTTATGCATACTTGACAAACACAATAAAAGTGTATTGCCCTTTCAGGTCTGTTTTGGCTTGGTTGGGGTTTGTTTGTTTTTCCAGAAAAAGCTATGGGATGTAAAGTAGTAAATGCCAACAGCTTTTCAAGTTTGCTTGCACAGTTTTATATGGTTTGTAGCCCTGCATCCTAAGGAAAAACACTTGCACAAAATTTGGTTTTGAAAATACTTCACACTGTACTTGTGGCTTTCTTTTCTTCTGAATCTCAGATCATAATAGTTGGAAGCAAGTTTTGTAATCACCATCAGCTGAGCTATTGGGAAAATCTGCTACATACCATCATTATACTGCTATCCACCAGCACGGAACTTAATGTCCTATGACTACGCATCTCGGACTATATAATACATACGCATGCATAAATTTTAAATGATTGGTTGTTTATTTCATAGCTGAAGAAACTTATCTCAATGTGAGAAAACAAGTATACACATACTCACTCCACTGGGGGTAAGTGTCATTGCAACACACCTTATATTTTTAATTTTTATCCAGAGAGGAAGATGACAACAGAAATATTAGATTCTAATTATGCTTTCATCTACCCAGAAAGTTATTTCAAGTTATTGCTCTGTGGTCAATACAGAGATTATACTGTGATTTGGCTTGAAAGGCTGACCATCTTTTACACGCTCTGAAGAGTGTGAGGTTTTGTACATGAATAACAGAGAAATGTGGATCAGCATGGGTAGATCAGTGATTTATCTACTTCACACATACAATGAAGTGCTAATAGGTTAATTTGCCACTTGTTTTATTTTTATCCTTACATCTCTATCACTGGCAAGCCAGTAGGGTGAGATCCTTCATTTCTCTAATTCTAACTGTTTCATATTGTCCTCAATATTTTCATCTCTAAATATGGGTCTGCTTAAACCAAACAACTAGTTCCCTATTTTAAAAACTTTTTTTTTTCAGTTTTAAAACATCTCTAAGTTCTATAGCAGTCCATTTATACATGCAACTCCAAAACATCCCTCTGTAAATCCACCAGTCTGATCCTTGTTTGGATCACATTTTTCACACTTTCACCAAGCACAATCCCCCCTGAGGTGCATATAACATAATAAGTGCCCATGTAAAATGCTTCATATGGCTGGAGGGGATAAAAAGATGTTTTAACATGACCTGGTTTTGGCTGGGAAAGTTCATTTTCTTCCCAGTAGTTGCTGTGTTTTGGGTTTAGTATGAGAGTAATGTTGATAACACATATTGGTTTAGCTGTTGCCAAGTAGTGCTCAGCTGGAATAGAGTTAATTTTCTTCTGCTGCTGGTGCTTTACAGTTAGTATGAGAAGAGTGTTGATAATGCACTGATGGTTTTAGTTGTTGCTATGAAATCAAGGGCTTTTTCATTTTCCAATGCTCTGCTAGTAAGCAGGAGTACAACAAGCTGGGAGGGAGCACAGCCAGGCAGCTGACCCAAGCTGGCCAAAGAGATATTTGATAATATATAACATTACGCCCAATATATAAATGGAAAGTTGTCTGGGAGGCAGGGCTCACTGGTCAGGATTTGCTGCTTATGGACAGGTTGGGCACGGGTCATCAGAAGTGAGCAATTCATTGCACATAGAATCATAGAATAACCAGGTTGGAAGAGACCCACCGGATCATCATTTGTTTTGTAAATTCTATTAATATCATTATCTTTACTCACTCTTCCTTTGTTGACCTATTAAGCTGACTTTATCTCAACCCATGAATTTTTCTTTACTTACAAAGACTCTTCCACACTGAGTCAGGGTAGTGAGTGAGCAGCTGTGTGATAGCTAGATGCTGGCTGGGGCTAAGCCATAAAAGGATGGAAAAACCACACAAGCAGAAAACACCAATTTTAAAAGTGCAAAGCAGATCCTTCCTTTGCCCACAAAGAAAACACACAGAGCAAGTATGGTTATGGAAATCTCTTCTTCCCATCCCGCTACTATCTAAAAGGACAAGGCGTGGATTTTTCATACTGCCTGGGACAGATGCCTTATTCCCCATAAAGACGTATAGTTTGGCATTGTATTTTTGAAAAGAGGGCACTCGGCCTCTGTGTTATGCTGGAATGAAGAAACATTCCCTTCTACCTTGCAGCCCTACAACTCCACAACTCCCAGGACACCTCAGAGCTCTCCACATCTGCATCCCTTCTCCTCATACGCACACTCCCAGAATTATACTGCTGTGAGCATGCAAAGCTATGTAATCCACGACACATGAAGGATACACAAAAAAAACCCCATACATTTTCTTCTTAATAAACAGTCCCTCTGGACACAGACGTCACAGTCTGCCGTTGCTCTGCAGGACATTGAGGTAAGCACACATCAAATATATCCTACATTTTTTGCTCTTGCAGCACTTGCAGATCTCTACTGGGGAATACATTAATCCCAAAACACTACTGCCTTCGTTCTACAAGGTTTCATCGTTAATCAACATTAGCCGTGTTAGTGCATTATGAAATACTGATTTATTCATATAGGAACTAAAGATAAGTTTGTGTGTGAAGATTTTATCTGTCCTGGCTTTGACACACCATCCTGTCCTGTTATAGAACTGTGGTATTGAAATAAGCTATACAAAAAGTACACACACTCTCTGCTTCTACTCCACTTTCTTTTCCCCCACAATCAATCAGAGATTTTGGAAGACAAGCAGTGTACAAAGCACCTTGAAGGTTGCCTTATTGCTTTTTTAGGAAATTATGCATCAGTCTACCTCTGGAGAATTTTTGGTGAGCTGCATCAACATTGAGAGACCCTCAAAAGAAGGAGGGAGTTTTCGACTGCTCTAATTGTCACTCCATCCTGAAATGGAGACTTCCAGCACAGCAAACATCTCTGACACAAAACAAAATCAGCAATGAACAAAGATGGTTTCCCACACAAACCTCAGTTCTGCTTTTGGCAAACTTCAGGTAATTTGCTTAGAGAAGTTTTCTTAAGCTATCATTTTGGCAACAAAATTGCCCTCAAGGAAAAAAATTCCACACAAATCTTGATACAGATGAGAAAAGGGAAAGCTCTACTGTCTCTGTGAGAACGAAGGCTGATGCTACAGATTAGGTTCATTTTACCATTCAGTAAAATAAGATAACAGGATCTGACTTCTCTTTTATCAGTCTGATATGTATCTACTTATTCCTAAGTTACAGAGGGCTGAGTAAAATACATTTACAAATTACTTATTCTCAGATTTCATCTACTATCCTAAAAGCAGAGGATTTTAGGCATAAGTCTATCGCTCGTGACATACCTGTTTCCCTTCTGTATTGAATCTAACAGTAGCCTTCATTGAAATGATCATAAATTATACATCAATATTTGGCAGCCTTTGTTAAAAACACAAACCTACCACAGCCTCATCACAGCTTTCTATTGCCCTCTCCCCATTTCTGAAGCTAAATGTGCCCAGCATAGCAAAACACCTCCATCACTTAGTGTTCATTAAGAGGTAGAAATGATGCAGCAAGTAGCTGTCATGTTTTGTCCTTACATTACAGTTACTTGTTCTGAATATTTAATCCCCATACCATGTATTTTGATAAGTGAAACAAGAACCAGTCATCTAAACCAGAATGATTCATCTGAGGAATATTTTTCCATCCTGCACCTCTTTCCTCCCCTTGTAATATTAAATTCTCTTGAATCACCTTGTTAGTACACATTTATTAATAACAGACTCCCAAAAACACCTCATTCCTCAATTAGTATTGCTCAACTGAGTGTTCGAAAGGTCTCGTGATGACTATGGAAACTTTCTGTTGCAGTAACTGAAAACCTTGGAAGAGATTTTAATGAGGCCAAGAAGATTTCCTGATAGCCACTAAAAAAATTCTGCTAACTGGTCCAAACGTTTGCATTAATTTGAACCAGTTTCTGTAGAACTTCACCTTTTTATTGTTTGCCTAGGAGTCACTGTTAGATTTCAGCTGAGCTGTGTTTGCATACAGATTTTGTTTGGAATTGTAAACTTCCATTAAAATGCAGAAAAATCTCGAAAGCTATACTTATTTCTATTTTCCATACAGACTCATATATTTGCAGAAAAGGCTCCACTCTTCAGAAGGCTCCTGACCACAGCTTTCATTTGCAGCTTGAACTACATCGAAGTCCAGATCACTGAAGATGAATACAAACACAGTGAATCTGACTCATATCATCACAAAAAGTCAGCGCAGCACACCAAGCACATGCTAAATAATTACATTTTTATGTATCTGAGACTTAGGTCTCCACAAGGGTGAATCAGCTCAGCAGCATTCTCATACTGGCAGCAAATGTATGAGCGCACATAGCAGTATGGTATACATAACAGTAGGTAACTTGTAAGTACTACAAAAACGTATAAGGCAAGTTGCTGGTTTTGTATTTCACAACTGATCCCAGATCCTGGCATCTGAATAATAGGAGGAAGAGCTGAAGGCTGGATGTGTTATACCACCCCCACAATTCTCCCACCCAACAGGGCTCCTCTTTTGCCTAAGAACAGTAAATACAGATTGTTTGGGCTACAACAAAACTGTTTTGAGAATGGATATGAGAAATGGTTCAGGTATTTAATTCTGAATCCATCCCTCAAACAAAGTGACAGGACTTAATTATTTTTATCTCATTGTTTTTTATTGATGCCTTCTTTGTTTTTTTGAATAATATCCATGATGAATTTTGGGAAAGGTTCAGAGAGGATTACCTAAAAGTATAGCATGGGCTGTGTCCTGTGCCAGGAGCCTTAGAAAACAAAAACAAGAAACAAAAACAAGAACTGGGGCAAATGGAAAGAATGACAATTGCAAATCTGCAAGAACATTAGCAGTCAACAAATGCCAAGTGCTGCTTGGTAGCTTAACGTGGGGAGTAAAGCAGTCACATTAAGCCTGCTCCTTCAGTGACAAGGGCTGAAAGAACGACTGTCAGTCAGGTGTCATGGGCAAGCCATCACTTCTGCACAAAATTAAAGCACAATGTAAACAGGCTGAAGAAAGGGAAATACAAGTATGACAATGTGGAAAGATGCCCCTCTTCCTTACTTCAGAAGTTCATCTATAGGAAGTGAAGTAAGAAAATAACAGACATTGTATCCACAATTTTCCTGCTGCTGCATGAATGCCTGAATTGCCGCAATAACATCTTCCTCCACACAGGTATGCTAGGAAAGGAACGCTGCACACATCAATTACTGAATTCAATTAAATAGATGCAAGTACTAAGTTAATAAACTGATCTCTAAATCACTGCTGTTTGTGAAGACAGACAAGGTCAGAGTCTCTGACCTTGAATTTATTTTCAGCTACAGGCTTTGAGTCCATTTGACTCTCACTTAAAATTACTCCCAATTTCACTCTTGAACTAAGCAACAGGAAAACAAAAACAGACTGCTTGGATCCCTATCCCCACAGTTACTTGGAAATAATGATAAAAGGATGGCCTTGGTGCACATTTATAGGGTTTTATCTGTCGTTTGACAACACTTCCAGTTACCCACTAGTGAGGTAATCAATAAAATTAGACACTGCATAGAGGTCTGGATTATCAGAGCTATCACCCCTCTGTCATTGGGTCCTCTTGTCCACAGCTTTCATAAAGCCATGGCAAAACAGTCCTCTTATCTCCCTTTGCATACACATAGTGTGCAGCTACACTCATCAGCTAGTCACAGACACGTGGCACATGAAAGAGGAGTTAGACATGACCTTCAGCATGAAAATCACCCACCTCTGTTCAGAGCAGCCTGGCAGCCCACCTTGCTCAATGAGGAGTGAGGGTCTGCAATCCAACATAGAGATATGGGAAAGGACTGCCTCTTACCATGGACACCACCCCAACACCACCATCAGATGTCATTGTGATTCTGCTGTAATAGTGTGAACACACTCTTACCAAAACAGTAATGATGACAACATAATATTTGAAACCAAGTTCCTGTATTATACACGAGAGCAAAAAACATGCGCTTTCCTCCAAACTACGATTCTTTATTTTTCTCTCTTCCCCTCCTCCCATTTAGCTTAATATTCAGCTGTGCTTTTTGCATCTCCTCAGAGCTGAATACAACATATCTGGTTCCTCACTGGACCCGTTCATGAAAAATTTCACTGCCAGTTTCCAGTGCTGCTTCTAGAAGCTAAGTTGTGTCCCTCAGTATGTTTTCAAGCTTCTCATCTAGCCGAGTAGCTGCAGTGTGTTCATAGGTGTCAGCCTATGATATTTCCCTGAAAGGAGCAAAATTTCCACATCAGAGAGGAAAGCAGGCTTAAATCTGTGACAGGCCACAATTCCTCTTCTCCTAGCAGGGTGAAAAAAAAAATCAGGTACTTGGTAACACACCCCCTATTTTTCCAAGGTATGACAATTTTTTTCAGGCTTCTTGCAGAGAAATCACTTGAAGAGGCAAGAAAATCCCAGGATGAGTCACCCTGGAGGACCCACCAGCATTCTCCAAGCAGGATCCTGCTATGACATTCATGAAAAAGGCCCATGTCTCTCTCTGTCTCCACATACACAGAATATTATCCATCCACTCCCATTCTTCATTTTCCTTTCCATGGCACTCCCATCCTGAAGAGACTGTTGTAAGTAATGTCCTTTGCAGAGCTGGATCCTTATATTACTGTTTGGTAAGGATTATGACAAACCTCTAAATAGGGGTATAGAAACAACAAAGCAAATTATTCTGGAAGTCATGCCATTTTGCTATGCATTTTTTTTACATTGCTTTGCAATGTGCATTTTCATAATGTGTTTTAACAGTGGGGTTGATTTAGTTGGCAATTGTTTACCTAATGTTGCTAATCTCCTACATTATTATTTTTAGATGCACCAAAAAAATCTGGTGGAAATGGTTTAAAGTTGAAAGAACATTCTCTATAGGAAAGGTTCCAAAAGCATCTAATAAATTTCCAATATTTAATTTCTTCCTTAGAAGTACAACAACATAATAATGTTTTGCATCACAATTTCTTTTAAACAAAGTATATTTTCTACCTGGTGAAATGGGAAATAAGTACGGCATTATTTTCAGTGTTAACATGCTACTTTCAATTAGCTGTACCTTTACATTAGGTTTAGCTACAGGACATTTACTTGCATGCTTCTAAATATACAGTTGGGTTATCTCATTTTATAGTCTATGCTGCCTGGAAACTATAAAGCCAGAATTTTTTTCTTAAAGAAGAGTTATTTTAAGAATATATGACCAAGAAGAGTAAAGCTGAGAAGAAATTTCAGAAGATGCATATAAAATGAACTCAGCAATCCTCTCTAATATCTCCATAGGTTATATTGAAACTATCTTGTCAAAACCACTTCACAGGCAAAGTTGGCTATACATCCGCACTGACTAGGTAGCAGCAAAGCAGCAGCCTTTGTCCAACAAGCAGTAACATTCTGAAAACATTATGCTTTTGAGATACTTTCCAGTCTGCACTCATACGTAGTTTGGATGCATCTTCTAGATTCAAGCCACCTGAAGCATCCCTGGTTAATGTACACCTGGACAATAAGCATAGCCTGAAACACTATTTACACTACCAGGTCAGCATGAAGCTATAGCCAGCGTGACCCAGAAAACTACGTGCAACAATGCCACATGGCAACCAGTCATGATTTCATCCCAGCAGGGATACCAAAAAAAAAAGGATGCTTATGATCTGGTAACTGCCACTGGGCTTCACAAAATTAAACTAACACCTGGGACTTGAGTGTTTTTGAGTCTGAGCCAGATTAAAGCCCCAAAACATGCAGAAATCGTGGACTTGATTAGTGACACTAACATAATTGAAACGCTTATGGCAGTCATCTCAGGAAAATAAGTGCCACAGAAATTACACCATCCTCAAGTAGATGTTACACAACAGGGATCCCATGGACATTCCCAGCCCAGTCAAGTATAGCTTTCTGTCAAAAATGACTGCTGGTTTTGTTGCTAAGCTAATGACAAGACAGATGGCTATGGTCTCACACAGATGCACATTCCAAAAACTCTGATAATGATGGTGGCTACAGGAACAGTCCAGTGCCAAGCTAGGAAGGACACAGGGTAACAAAAGTTTGGTACAGACAGAGGATGATGACCACCCTCCTCTTCTGGACTGAGCAGCCCATTTCAGACCTGGTGCTTTTCCAAACTATGCCAGCTCATTTAGCCCACAGCCCAGTCCTGCATGTGCAGTTCTGCCAAGAGATGCTGGTGTCACAGTGTGAGGTGACAGACATTGGTTCAGTAAAAATCAGGGGAGGGAGCATCCACACACACAACGTAAAACTGTCACAGGCGCTAGACCCCTGTATGTGAACTAGCTTGCTGTCCACAACCATGAGGTCACCTCAGCTCTCTTGCCTGCATCTCTAGCTGTCCCAAGTCCCTCAAAAAACAGCTGAATCCCTTCTGCCTTTCCTATCTTGCTAGTAACATCATAGTGAAAAATAACCCCTTCATAGTCATTAGAGAACAGCCAAAGAGGATACTGAGCAAAGCCACTCACAAAGGTACAAGTGAGGTGGCCCTAGAGTCTGCACAGTTACAGAGAAGTCAGGTATGGCACAAATGTTAGCCAGGTCCAGACAGACCCTTGTCAAGTCCTGTGTAACAGCAAGGATCTCTCACAGCATTCAGCCTTTCTGTGCCGAGGATGTCAAACAGCATGAACATGGATGCAGCTGTCTAGCCAGAGCAGCAGCCATGGACCATACTCTGAAAACTACACATTCTTGGCCCTTAAAAGCCAGCATTTGTTTCAGAGCTCAAAGTCAATGTTTGACTCAATGTTGTCACATAGCAAGCCTGTTTCTTCCACTTTCTACCCAGAAAACATATCTCGTTCATAAAAAAAAAAAAAAAAATAGAAATGGTCATCGTTCATGCTACCCGTCTGAAACTGAGTGAAGTTAGCTTCTGGTGCTTTATTTCTATCACTGGTTTCAATGAGATTCCCACAGAAGTATGACAATGCTCAGAAGAGAACTGAGGAATGGTTTATTGATTACCTTTCTCTCCATCTGAATTGCATTCCGTTTGCTAATGTAATTCAGCTTGTGACATCTTTGTTGCCTTAGGCATATACTGGTACAGCTCTGCTAAAGTCAGGCACTCTAATAAACCTGCACAGATAAAACTGACAGGGAATCTGGTTTCACACCTGAGGCTATCCCTGGGACAACAAAACAAAAAACAGAGAGAAGTTCAGAAGCAAGCTACTGAAAATATTTAACAGGTAGCTCCTGATACAGTGTCTGGGGAGAGATGAGTGTCGCTAAGATGCCTTCACATTTGATAAGACACAAAAAAAAAAAAAAGGCTTAATCACATTGCACATCAACAGACACACAAATTCAGCAACTGAAAGATTAATGAAAGACAACTTATTTGCTTTATAAATTAGAAATTTTCCCATGTAGTATTTTAGACCAAGTTCTCTATTGAAACCAACATTAGTAGAGGGTATTGGTTAAAAATAGATGACACTCTCGTCTAGTATCTCTGTGAAGATAAATATTAAGTAATGTTTTTCAAGACCTAGAGAAATCTCAGCAGGACCTCCAGAAATGCTTCTACAGAAGCAACAGGCTCTGTTACCAGGCTTTGATTCAAGGCAGATCAAAGAACTGGCTGACCCTGGGAATGAACTAATGATTTCTAAGGCTACAAATAATCTCCCTAAAACAATTAGACATCTCACAATGAACTCACAAAAAGGTTCTTTATGGATGTTGCCTGTCATTAGCACTTTTTCTCCATTCTTAGAGTAAACTTGTTCAGACAAGTTTAAATTACATTTGAGGATCTGTATTTGTATCTCATTACATGAGGTTTTTCTTCCCTCTCATCTATATGAGCTGTGAACTCGGTGCCACTGTGTTTTGATGACTGGGAGATGAAGCCTGCATTTTAATAAACTTTCCAATGGAAGACTCAGTTCACAAAATAGTAACTTTGCATAGGAAAAAGTTAAAACACATTATTCTGGTTTGTCTCAAACACAGATGGCAACACTCTCCAGACAAAAATCCCAGTTGTAAATTTGCACTGCAGACCTCTACTGACGTCAGAGGGACTTCCATGCAGCAGATGCACACAGATGATGCAACGAAAATCTGCAATGCAGATAACAAATCCACAACGCAGATTAAACACCAAGATTTTACTCGTAGGGTGGTAATTCGGCTTCACTGTTCTCAACACAGAATCACAGAGCCTGAGGGTACTTCTGGAGGTCATCCAGTACAACTCCCTTGCTCAAAGGAGCGTCAGCTACAGCAGGTTGCCCATGACTGTGCCCAGTCATGGTTTGAATATTTCTATGGATGGAGTCTCCACAACTTCTCTGGATAACCTGTGCCAGTGTCCAACTACTCTCACAGAAAAAAAATAAAAAATTAAAAACACTGGACACTGCTGAAAAGAGTCTAGACCCATCTTGTGCTTTCCTTTTCTCTCCTGTCAGGTATTTATACCAATAAGCTTCCCCTAGACCTTCTCTCCTCCAGGCTGAAGAGTTCCAGGTCTTCCCAGCCTTCCTTTCTCTGTCAGATGCTACAGTCCCTTAACAGTCTTCATGGTCCTTCACTGGCCTCTTTCCAGTATGCCCCTGTCTCTCTTGTACTGAGGAAACCAGAACTGGACCCAACACTCTACACGTGGCCTCAGCAGTGCTGAGCAGAGAGAAAGCTTGACCTGCTGGTCAACCTGACATCAACCAAGATGCTGCTGATGCTCTTTGCTGCAAGGTCACATTGCCGGTTCATGGTCAAAGTTGTTGTCCACCACGGCCGCAAAGTTCTTCTCAGCAAAGCTGCTTTCCAGTCAGTAGGCCTTCAGTGTGCACTGCTGTATGGGGTTTTACCTCATCACACTGCAGGACTTACCTTCCTGTCAACCCAATTCTCCAGCCTTAGGAGGTCCCTCTGAATGGCAGAACACCTGTCAGGTCTACCAGCCACTCTTTATGGTTTGATTCTTTACTCACCAACAAACAGGGTGCACTGTGCCCCATCATCCGGGTCATTAATGTTAAACAGCATAAATTGTAGTTTTATGCAATAACACAGCCTTGCTGAATAAAAAAAAAATTAAAAAAATCAATCCTTGCAAAATAGGTTGAATCAATTTGTGCTATTACAAACTTTTCATTAATTACCATACAACTGCTTCAAAAATATGACAAATCTGAGTTCAACCTCACTACAATTCAGATTTTTTTTTATTTTTTTTTTTTAAAAGAGAGCAATAGGGCTGATATTCTGCTGCAGCACAAGACTAAGGAGCCAGTATTCTGTTGACACCAATGAGTAATTTTTGTAAGAAATTAGGGCAGGTTTGCTTGCACAAAAGCTGATATGTCAGGATAATGCAACTATTATATAATGAACTATAAAGCAAAAAAAATGATAAATGCATGGGATTTCTTTTTTCCCCCCAAGAACCAATCCAATACGTCAAGCCCAAGCAACAAAAGAAGACCTATGCTTCAGGTCATAGCTTGCCAACACCACACTCAAATACCCAGAAAGTGTCTTGGCTATATTAGGATCAGCATTAAAACAGTGGAGAAAAAAGGTAACCGGTTATAGTCTGTACTAATTCAAAGTTGGAGTTTTCATGGAGTTTTTGTGAAAGCCAGTGGGCATTCCTCAGACAGGAATTTGCTGTATCTAGCACAGGTCACTTTGAATAACACATTATTTAACAGCATCACTCATGATTCAGCAAAATCACACTGCCAAGTTTATCAGATTTATAACATAAACCAACATATGCAAATGCCAGTGTACAATCACTGTTTTGAAATATCAAGCCACATACAGCAGTAAATCATTATAATCATTTACAGCAGTAAATCATTATAACTCCATGGAATTAAATGAGTTTTATGCCAACTGACACCAAATTTGACCCACTGTATTTACACTACCACATTCTCCAATTCTTTTGCACAGCTACTGCTGACATTGCAGATAATTATGGTATGAGCAACTTTAAAACAATTCAGGAAATTAAGAAGCTCTCACAAAGGAGGTACAGTGCCATAAGAGGAATCTCATTTTTGCAACATGTCATCTGCAGAATGAATCTGAATTTTACTTTATAATGAACAACACTTTTCAGAATTAGGGCACACAATTATAGCTGCTACAAGAAGCCAGTAGGATAACAAACATATTTTTGATTACAGAGCAGATACTATTGCTGAAAATTATATGACAAAAACCAATCTTGAGGTTTCATGCACTGGGAATAGAAATGTTATCTTCACCTCAGAAATGGCAACTACAGATATTCATACTGATCTAAATGATGCTCATGCACACCATTTAGGACAAAAGAAAATGCGGTTCTGATAGTTTCCCTTTTTTACAATAAATGTTCTTCAGTAGCTGTTATTTAAAAGAAGCAGAATTTCAGGTCTGATGCTTTTTCAGCTAAGCAGAGATAAAATTTGCTCTGACAAGGAACAGTAAGTGCTCACATGAAAGAGGAGACAGATCAAAGGTACATATACGTAAACAGGTCCCCATTTGTGCCCTGTGATTTGTTCTAAAGATACTGTTCTTAGGTCAATTTCCACACCTCAAAATGAAGGCCTTTCCATAGAAAGAAGAGACAAGATTGCTTTTTGCCAGAGTATGAGCAGCACTGACAGCAAATTTAGACTGTAGCCCTGGTTTCAGAACTACAAGAGTCAATTTATAAAGTTTAGATCAATTTATAAAGTTCAGAGGGAAACCAAGTAACACATGATAGCTCTAGCAGTCTTGCTGTGAACACTTCAGTGGATTCAGATCCAAAAATTATTGGAACTAAAAATAAATGTCCCAATCTGCAAACTACAGACGCCATGGCTCTGACATCCACAAGCGCTGAGTACTCAGATGGGTAGTGTGATAATTTCCAAATGAGACCTTTCTATTACATAAAATAGTTTCTCAAAATTGCCAGAAGGCAGCTTAACATTCAAGAAACGGATAAAGTACAGCCATTAGCACGTTATGTGGGTAAGGGGTGTTGACAGTTCGCAGAAGCTTTACTTACCTAGATGTTGCTATATGTCTGCAAAGCCACTGGTAGGCTGGGCTGCAAATTTCTGGCAAAAGAATTTCCAGTAAAATATGGCAGTTACCAAAAATAATTCTGAATGGGGAGGCAAACTGGACAAAATCGTCATCAGAAACCATAGAGTGAAAAGTGGTACATGGAGCAGGGGTTAGAAACAGGCAATTCCAAGCACCCATAGCCTGGTATTAATATAATTTGCATGGGAGTCAGTAATTTCATTCATTAGATGAGTGACATCTGCAACAGCTATAGGGATTTCCAAAGTGTCCCATGTAAACATTTAAGTGAAGGTTCTCAAATCTTAAATTTGTATTTTAATGCATAAACAGCTATTATTTTCCCAAGACAGAATAGAGTTTTCTGTCCAGATATGGTTGTCATACTCGGTCAACTGGAGCTAAGTATCCCTTTTCCCTCCTCTTTCTAAACTCTTCACATTAAGAATGCAGGACATTAGCAAATGTTAAGCTCTTATCCATCAACCTCAATATTACTTTGGGTAATTTCATGATTGCTATTGTTATTATTCACTTCAAAACACTCCCAAATTTTTACTTGGAGATTTTATGGTCTCAAAATCAAACCAAGTCTCTCCCTGTTTGGATTTGATCTGGAGGATGATTTACCACATCCTTTAGGAAACCATCATAGCAGAACACACCACTTAACTTCATTGTTATCAGCCAGGATTAAATTCTACAGGAATTTCCTTTGAGAAACTTTATAGTGTTTCTTGCTTACACAAATTAAAGAACTCAAGATAAAGTTTCAGCAATTTATTAGTCAAAGACTTTTACCTCTGCTCATCACACTTTCTCCTACTGCCAAGTGTAAGAAAGCCACTATCCCATTTCTCATTGGGAATGAAATATGTACTGTGACATATTAATTTAATAACAGGATAAGTGACTTATGGCCCACAAGACATGTATGGAGTGCCAGGACAATGAATTATTCCAGAAATCACATCCCAAGTACCCTTCAAATGTAGACCACAGGCTGGAAGAATAGGCCAGGTGGCCATCAGCCCCTTTCTAGTGCTATTTCATCTGAAAGCCCAGCTGCTCCTCCCCACTGGGTAACACTCCGCAACAGCCAGTTCACATCAGGAAAACCTGGACCTCTGCACGTGCACAGGAAGACTACACTGGGTGTAACAACACGTGCAGGAGGGGAAAGCATCATGGCATCCAATTCACTTAATGTACCACAACAAGATATGTGGTCCACCCATCAACGTTATTAGAAATAATTTATAGCTTAATAGTAGTGGCAACAATAACTTAAATTAGTGTCAATTATACTACTCAAAACTGCAGCACAAGCTATGACTAGTTCCTTAGGCATTTGTGCTTTACATCTTTCCTACTTTCCCCATAGCAACACATTCTGAGACCCTCTGTGTCTCCAACCACTCTGTTCTCATTGGGTTTGTCCTCCAAATATTGCCCTGCCTGCTTTCATGAGCACACACAGCACCTGGTTCACAGCTACAAACAAGCTGATTAGCTAAAGAGTATGTTAGCACCAATCAGCCAAACAGCAACTATCAGAAGTCAGCTTCTCTCCTATCCATTCATTCAGTAGGACCCTTTTTTATCCTACCATCAGCTTTCACAAAATAGGTAGGAAATAAGTACCTTTGAGATGTCTACCATTTTGTTAAGCTACTGATCAAGATCAGCTATGTTTAAGTAATTAATGGAAAGTCTGAATGAGAGATATACAGCAATTTTATTAGGAAAGTGATAGACAGTTTTCCTTAAGAAACTAGGCTAAAACTTATGTCAATATGAATTGCAAGTCATCCTAGTCTGGTGTTAGTACGTGGAGGCTATTAATCTCTCATGGTGGAGATAACTAAATATCACAGTATTCAACACTTCCTTAACAGGATAAAAACTATCCTTAAATTCATGTGTTTTCCTATATACAGCTCCCTGCCCACATACAGTTTCTTCTGCAAACCTGCAAGGAAGACTGGGCTGGCAGGTTCAGTAAGCCAAGCAATTAATCGTGGCCCCTGGGACAGCCTAGTACACCCAAGAGTGCTGCATAGACATTTGAGACACCTATGGTTGTACAGGTATACCACGTTTGGATTTAAAAATACATGTGCCTTCTATGTGTGATGGATGCTAGTGTAGTCCATGTCAAGGACCAGGGAGTGATCTGTGTGCTTACAAAGCCAGAACTGGAAGCCTTGCACAGCTGCAAAATAAGTGCTCAGAGTACAAGATACAGGTGGCCAACATCAGGCAGAGAAGTATAGTCAAGGGCAGGCATTGATCAGTCCTCAAAGCAGGACTTCTTTACTACCAGGACTTTGTTTATACATGGAGCTTCAGCTCAAACTCTTGTTCCCATTTTGCATGTGGGTTTGTTCCCTGCTGTTCAGAGACACAGCTCTTGTAGGACATTCGCAGTCCATCTGAATTTCTCAACTTGGGTCTTTTGATGTGCCTGGTATTTGCTTGTCATCAATAATGCATCTATCTTATAAAGAGTAAGAAGACTGTGATATTAAAAACAAACAAACGAAAAAAAAGAGGGATAAAAGAAGTCCATTTCTCTTTCAACTGCCTGAAAAAACACCTTCCTCTTGGACCCATGTGGATATACGTGAAGAGGGAGATAATGCAGCCTTTGCACTGCAAATAATAAAAATCTTTCTCCTCTAATCATTCCCTCACTGATTCATAACTCTTAGTCTACCAAGAAATAAGTGCATAGCTCTCACAAAGCATAACATTTATCTACAAGGGAGGCACAATTAAAATAAGAAAGAAGAGAGACAAATTATGTGAGCCATTTCATTAATGAACAGAACACTTTTCACTTCTTATTCATTGTAATAAGTATCAATAAATAACAGGAATAAGCAACAGGTTTGAACAGAACATAGATGAACTTTAGCTTAAGGCAAGTAAAGTGCCTTATAGTAAGTCTAGATTGAGAAAGATGTTGAGAAAGGTGGGGTTCAGAGAGACTGTTTTCATTTTAATGTTTAGCAAGCCCTGGATCTGCTGTAGATAGCTATAAAAAAAGGCAATGAGAAAGTGTGTTTCATGTTCCCAGCCTTGTGTCATTCTGTTTAGGATTTCTTAGCAAGTTAGGGCAAGTGAGACTCATCTCTCATTGTGTCCATTTTTTTTAAAAAAAAAAACCAAGAAGGAAATCCAAATTAAAAAAAGGCAACAAAGAAATACTAAGACCCATTAGGGAAGGAGGCTGGGTAGGCTTTATTCTGTCCCATGACTAGCCCTCAACTCCTATTCTTCTGCAGTCATGGTCACAGGTCTCCCACACAGCATCACCTCCCTTTTTCATTTTCAGGCCTCATGTACTAGCTCAGGTAGCTACAGCTGAGCTTTGGGGCTGCCCAGATTGTGTCAAAACATGAGAGGTGGTAAAGGAGGAGTCCTATAGACCCTTCTCCACCATGTGACTGGACAAAGGTTCTTGCTATGACTCAGGCATTGTAGAGGAAAGGAAGGCTTGTACCCTTTATTTCCATTGATGCCACCTTGACTTACATGATCAAGGCTCCCAAAGCAGAACAGACAAGAAAAGCAAAGCATATTGCCCTTGGAAAAATAAAAAACATTTGCAGCTGACATAGGAAAAGCACCTATTAAGGGAAGCATGGGTGTTACCAGCCACAAGCTGGAAATATTTTTGAAAGGTGACAGGAATAAAGAACCTATGCAAGCTTGGACCTTAAAAATACACTGACCTTGAAGGATAGGAATGGTTGGACTCAATGATCCGGTGGGTCTCTTCCAACCTGGCTATTCTATGATTCTATGAACCAAATCTGCCCTTCTTGTTCCCAGGACACACAGCCTTGGTAACAGACTATATATATCGCTTCCTTATTCAGCTTAACTACACAGGTATCCATTAAGGCTTGTCTGGTAGAAGACAGAGCGCCTTTGCCTCATCTGCTGCCTGTTACCCTGATTTATCACTTAGGAAGAACTCCCACACCAAGCCACCATGTGCTAGACAGAACCAGCTGGGCTACTCTGCAATTACAGACCAACTTCACCTGTCCTGGACTAGGATGGGAAGTTGCACTGAATGTTGTGTCTCAGATGATCTTTTTTGTTCTTCTGTAGATATTCTGGTCACCCCGTACCATCCAGCACAGCTGTTATATCCCATAAGCACCACCACAGTTATGTACCCCAGTTGAGTGTTCCAGGTCTTCAGACTCAAAATCATGCCCTTTCTACTATACATCAGAACCAAATGAGTCTGGGAGAAATCCTGACATCTTGGACACATCAAATTTTCAGCAAGAGCAGTACCACCCTGGTGACTTAGGTCACTCCAGGTGGCACTCTGGGGTCAAATGTATCCTGTAACATAAAGCCTTCTGGAAAGTTCTGGGTGGCATTTGGAGCCCATCAGCCAAACCTGTTTCTTGTTTCTCTTCTCCCCCTGGTGGGTGCCAGACCAGCATTATCAAAATGACTGCTTGGGTAGGGCTGCCAGGGAGCAGCATCCAGAAGCTAAAGCAGGCTGTAAAATTAATACAGTGTCCTTAAGAGCTCGTTATTTACCACTGTTAATTTTACTGATACTTATAGCATCACTGCTTATTGCAGGGACCTAGCAGATCAAAATACAAATGTAGGAAGAGAGTTTCCGAGTTACAGACTTCAGTGTGGGCAACCACTGACATCTCCAGCCAACATTCCGATCATGCAACACTGACAAGGCTGTACACCCACCATCTAATATTCCTGAGCATCAATCCACAGCCATTGCAAGTGATTTTACGTGTTGATACATGCACAGATATAAAAAAGATAGTCGATAGATCAGATTTGTTGCGCAAAGCGTGGGCCAAGAAGCTACTCACTTCTATCTGTCTAATTCTATTTTTTACTTTGTCAAAGAGGGGGTAATCCACCCTTTTCCATATTGCACTGTATTTGCAAAGGTAATTCACATAAGGGCCTCCCTTACCTTTGCTAAAGAAATAGACTAAATGCCAGTGAGAATGGCTTTTAAAATCTAAATTGTAATCACTGCAGTACTGAAACTAGTCAAGACACAAAATTACTTACAACTGCTTATATACTACAATACTTCAAACAAGAAAATACCACAAACTCTTTCAATGCTCTCTCTAGGAAGGTATTCAACCTTGTTTAGACCAATCTTGTATTTGTTCTTGATATCTTCAGAAAATAGACAGTAAAAAAAATTATAAGGAAATCAATACAAGCAGAACACATTTTAATTATGGAGACACCATGGACTACACTTACTTGGGTTGTAGAGAAGGGGTTGGTATCACATCTTTTATAGCTTTACATCTTAAAGATGGATTATTACTGCAGGAAAACTATGACTGAAATAACCGAAATATTCATTTTCCTCCTTTTATGTTTAAACACCATGAGCTTGAAATGCATTGAGTATAACCAAATATAGATCTCTTCCTAGATTTCAAAGCTACAGAACACTAAGTACTGTACTGTAGAAAACAAAATCTAATACAAGAGGATGCAACTGGGATTCCATGCTGTTTATATGCATTCACATAAAAAGATATGCAATCACAAGGAAGTGTGACTCATTTGACACTGGAGAGAAATTTTCTTTTTACCGATGTATGAAAGGGATAGCATTGCCATACAGTGCTCTAACAGCAGTGAATCAGAAGTAGGTAAGGAAATTGTGCATTTTACAGTTTGTAATAGTCACATTTGAAATAAAGTCCTGGTTCTCTCTGTAAAAATCAGTTCAGACAAGCCTGACATTGGCCCCCATACACCCTGAGATTCAGCCAACAGATTCCTAATTAAGACATTGCTGGACTAGACAACTTGTAAGGCCATTTCATTCCCCAAAAGGCAACACAGTAGCAAGAACTTCCATTACTGTCTAGCAAAGAAGAAACAAGGAAAACTCCTGCTTGCCAGTCAATCGCTGGCACTCAGACACACCAGCAAAACCCCGTCAAGGAAACACTTGAAGATCACTACCCACAGAAGACCCTGATGAATCAAACCTACAATCCATTGTACAAGAGATGCTACTGCCTCCTAAGACAGTTTGAACCATATCAACAAGATCACAAAATGAATAATAACACTGCAGTGTTTTTATTTTCTCATGTCTACAGGAAGTAATTGCAATACGCTTTCTTATCTTCCACTCCTCTACATAGCTCCTAAACACACATGGGTATTCCTTTCTTTATAAAACAAGGCAGTTAAATTTTACTTGGAAATCCAAGGAAATTGTTACAATCTATAAAAGGCCCACAAAATGCCACATTGTACCATAAATTCTGTACTGATAAAATACTAAGTTTCCGTTATGTTTATAAAGCCATTTAAGCTGCATTAGCAAGACTATTCTGTTAAATTACATTTTCTGACTCAGACCTTATTATGCTATATACAAGCTTGCTTCTTCCAAGTCTTACCCCTACTCACATAATCAAATCATGCCATTTGAAACACGGTGACATTATTTTGTCATATAAAATGGTTGAAATTATCTTGATGATGGCAATGTAAGGATTGCTGCTACCCAGAATTTGTTACAGGAGGTGAAAGTTGTAAAAGCGTTCTATCTCTTAAAAGTATAGACTTTAAATATTAGAGACACAAGGAGTTTAAAAGCCATTAAATACTACAGGTCATCATAAAAGGAGAATGTAGGTTCTGAAACACTCATCCCGAATAATTTCAATGGAAATGTTAGAGAATGGTAATTCCATAGAGTATTTTCACATTTATTTATATAGATTGACATAAACTCACATTATGGTATTATGTTGTTAAATGTCAAGCATTATAAACAAGATATCTGAAATTACTATGTAATCTAATGACTTAAATAAGTACCTTCAAAATAATGATTATATGAATACTGAAATAAGTTTGACAGATTGATGCATAATTGAAACCACTGTAGTCAGAGAAACTTATGCAAAGCAAAAACCACTTTATGTTCACATGTGTGTTTAATAGAAAAGTAGAACTTTTTTTTTCAACAACAACAACAAAAAAACTCAAAAAAAAAGCTCAAAAAAACACTTGGAAAAATCATTTCTACCACTCCCTCTATTTCTGCTGGGCACACCAACTTTCACATTTTGGTCTAAGATCCATTGTACATCACACAATTAATAACGAAAAAAACAAAAGAGGGAGAGGAAAACCCAGGAGTAGAACACACTTTGCAACAGCAGGAATTGCCTGTTTGCAAGTCCCTGGCTAGAATTGTTCCCTTGACAAAATAATGCTAGACAGTTTTCAAGGCATTACATCAACAGAAAAAGGTTTAGCTCTCCCTTGCACCAATAAAGCACATGGTCTGACCTAAGGTACAAGTCTTGATCACTAAACCACTTTCAAATGAAACAATACTAACCTTTAAAGACATTCTCATATAATGATGTGCCTTTGTTGATAATTTTGACTAGTTACAGTATTTATGCCCTAGCTTTTTAAGAAAGCTAATGAGGTCTGAGAAGTGAAAGATGAGTCCAGACAGAATTATTTATGGACCTGCTTTTTCACTCTTGTTCAGTACAAATATACACAGCATCGCTGAATCCTTCCACCAAACCCACACTGCAGACTTAATCTTAAAAGGATATCCTTTCACAGACAATCAAAGTAAACATATCTGTCAAACCTGAAAGATGTTTTCACCAATGCCTCTGGACTGTCTACAGGTGGTAGTTCATCTGCTAAAATTTCTTCAGGAGGTCTAGGATCACTGATGATGGTTGGCTTTGGCCTTTCCTTGAGGTTACCAGTCAGCCCACCTATAATGGTGTTCCACAAGCAGTTTTGTGATTTAGATCCTACAAAAAAAAAGAGCAAGAAAGAAAGTAAATTCATAGACTATCATCCAGTCTTTCAACAGTTCAGAAAACAAAGATGGTCCATTATGTTTTTACCTTCACATCACCACAATTTGGGACTAAGCCTGAAAACCTCAAATAAAATTCAATGCGGAAATAAGCACTAATGTTCGGGTCATTCCAAATCCAAGACTGTGTTGCTTCCAATAAAAAGATTTAATAAGAGAAAATGGAGTTTCCAAGTCACGATGAAAACCATCCTCTTCATACAATACTTCAATTATAGCTTAGCGTGCATGGACATGTCTGTATTGTAAACCAAAGTACGAACCAAAGTAGGAAACCAATACACTATTAATCACTTGTTTTGTTAGACTGAAGTTAGTAGTAGATAAATTACAGATTAAAGATATCATTGAAGGACTGGTATCAAAAAACTTATTTCTTTCCCGCTGAAATTTCAGCTTTTCTAAGTAGACGTACTGATGCCAAAATATTTATACAGATGAACCTTTTGCATTTATTTAGAAGTGTCACCAGGTGACTCTTGTTTGTCATTCAGTAACTCATCCTCATTTGTAAGGTAGTTCCTCTGACAAAGCACAATTAGCATCCTTCAGTCAGATATCCTCCCCATCTCTGGGGGAGAGAGTACATGACTTACATTTCATAAAGTTTAGTATCTGTTTCATATTTTCAAAAATTTCCAGATGGTTTCTGAATAAACTAGGCATTTCTGAAAATCCCAGTGATGTTCCCATACTGAACACCTGTGTCACATTCTAATTTTCAATTATTATAGAACATACCTGACTGAGTTAGCAGATCCCAAGAAAAGCAGTTAAGTAATGAAATACTAATTCCTTCAGTTAAGAGACTTCCTGCAACGGAGATGCAGCAAGCATTAATCTTGCTGGATTCCAAAGTAATAAAGTATACCAACTCTGCTGGTAATCATTCTTCATGGGATTTTTATCAACACGCAAAATTTAAAAAAAAAAATCTGACAAATGAGATATTTCTAAAGTCAGCAGTTGATTTTTATAAGAGACTGTACAGCTAAAATTTTCAAATCTTTTCCCATCATTCAGACTTAATTGTCCAGCAGAGACAATTAAGAAACAAGTAGTGGATTGGGACACATAGATTAAGGTTGACTTTTTGTTGCAGTGCACACTAAGTATGCAAGAGGAAACCAAACAGAACCATTGTTATCTCATGTCTCCTGGGAATACATCACAAGAAGCTATCCTGTTAGAAGCAGCAATATCTGCTGCTACAGGCTATTTTGCTGGTCAACTTCAATATCGTGTTTTCACACAGCCTTTATCATTCATGGACTTGCAAACATCTAGCAGTACCACTATTTTTCTTCTTTAGACTACCATGCGAATTTCCTCAAATTACTTAGTTTTACTTGAATAGCCAAACATTTGGTTTACCTTTTTGTAAGGGGAAATATAAAGGATGTAAGAGTTTAAAATTATCCAACCACACAGGCCACCTGCAATAGAGCCAAAAATACAGCATGTTGAGGGGGCCATTTAGCTTGCAAAAGCATTGCATGGTCATCATAGTCAGAACCAGAAGTATAAGTTTCTGTCAAGATATAGTAAACAAAGGAAAATAAGTTGCCATCCAGCCATACACACCACATGTTAAGACAGAACAGTACGACATCAACACTTGCAGAAAAAAAAAACCTGCCATGCATTATTAAAATAATATTTTACAGAAAAGCTCTCTGAAGCCATTTTTATAATTTTGAGGTTTTTCCCCTGCAGTTACTCCAAGGAATCTGCTGAGCTTCCCAAACCACCATCTTCTCCTTGTTTCCTCTACTCTACCCTTTCTTTCCTTCTACAAGTCCTCCAGCTTCTCAGCTGCAAGACAACTCCATGGCCCAGGAAAAGGTCATAATAGTCTTTTCTCTACACTTACAATTAGCTTGCTGTTTGCACTACTACTGAAAACGAACAGTGATAGGTTTACTAACTACCACTGAAAATTATATAATAGCTCAAATCAAATCTTTTTTCCCCTTTCTTTCTTTAAGCAAAAACAGGGCAAAAAAACCCCAAACAAATACTTGTTTCAGTATATAGGAAGGTTTTTTTCCCCTTGCATTTTACCTATACCTTTTCTCCAGCACGGATAGCCATCCCATGAAGCTTCCTCATATGATTATGCCTGGACTGTAGACCCAGACCTGCTGGGCTCTTCTGAAGATATACAGCAGCACATCAGCCAACTGACATGAATTAATCAACTTCACTGCAGCAATGAAATGCCTACCTGTCCTCATCAGTGCTCAGCCTCCCCACAGCTATGCTCAGGTAAAGGGCACTTAGCAAATGATATTTTTCTGTTTAGAAAGCCTACCTGAACTGACATCAGCTAAGAGCTTCCAGCTGCCTGAAATGCTGAAAGCCTGTTGAAGTTAAATACCCACAGCCACAACTGTTCAAAGACTGATGGCACAGTGGTACTTGTAGCAAGGTAACATAGGGAGATAGCAGGCATATTAACTGTTGCTAAAGGGAGTAGTAACCTCTTAAATTCAGAGTCTCCTATATAGACTGGAATTTGACTTTTAGGACTGCAGAAGACCAGGTAGCCCTAGCATTGGAATAAAAACCATTTTATTTTAATTTCAAGTTTTTGTCAATAAGCGTAAACACTTGAAAAATCCTTCTCATGTTATGGTACCCTATCAAAGATGATTACAACTGAGCTAGAGGCGAAGGTGAAATTTTTTTAGGTATTATAATTTAAAAAGCACAACTCTGCTTAAAGAATCTACAGGTGGGTGTTCAAATACTCCGATATAATCTAAAAATACTGTTACATTGGAAGCCTAGCTAGCTGGATCACTGATAACCACAAAACTATCATTCCCATTGCCTCACTTAGCAACACCAAAAACCTTTCCCTCTTCTTTGTTCCTGACCTTAAAGGGGAAGCAGCTCCAGGGAGCTGTGGACAACAGTCAGGGCTTATCTGAGTTGCTGTTGGTTTTCTTGGGTTTGGTTGCATGCACAGGAAGTTAGGTCAAGTAAATAAGGTCAGCTAAAATGGGTATGGTTTGTTAAGTGTTCGGTGACTGCCCAGCTGTGATACCACTGAAATCTGAAGATTTTACTGTTGAACTCAAATGGCCAGCAGTTACAGGGCAATGAAAATCCTGTTCTTTGTTGTGAAGTTAATAATTGCCTTCGAATTAATCATTCAAGTGAATGTGAAAAGCATGATCCAGTATGATACCCAGTCTCTGGTTTGTGACTCAGATATAAGGATAACGATGATAATCCTCTGTGACTTCAATTATTGCTTGAATCCTTGTCCTCAAATGCTGCAGTTTTTTCTGCCATTCAGTCAGGATAGTTTAGAATGTTTGATCTGCGCTCCACTATTTGCTCAATGAGTCATGGTATGGTAAAGTAGGTTATAGGACTCTCAGTATAAATTTGGATATCGTCCATTTAACTCACATTAGAACAGCACATGCCTCAGATACTTCTCTCCTTTCTGTAAAGAAGTCCTCATTCTAATTTTCCTTTCCACTCCCAAGGACTTGTGACTTTACACTGCCAGTGATCACACAGTCATCATTAGTGATACCTATGAGAAGCTTGCTGGATCATTAAATCCTCAACCTGACTCCCAGATCACCACATTAAACTCCCAAGAGTGAAGGTCTGGTTTACACGTTGAATTATCACCCTTTGTTAGTATATTATGCCTCTGTGAGTATTTCCCCACCAGGCTTATCTGTGTGTTCCTCTCTGCATTTTATTCCTGTTACTGTCAAACAGCCTGTGGCCTTGATTTCACCTCCACGCTTAATCCCACACAGCACCAGGTCATACAATGATGCCTTTTAAGGGGGTATCTTGTGCTTTCATTCAGCTGATAAGGTCTGTCAGTCTGTCCTTTTCCATGTAATGCCAGTCATCCCTACCTCTACAAATAAGGCCTGGCTGCCTCATTGAGAGCCAAGATAAAGCAGGAACAGAAACTGATTGTTCCTGACTCTCAGACCTGCGCCCTATACACATTCACCAAAAACCAATTTCTTATGAATGTCAGAATTAGAACCAAAATGCCAACATAATTCTAAATGTCGTGACATTAAGTTTGACCTGCTTGTCAGACATTATTGCAGCATGAAGTCCTCATAACCCAAATATCCAGGAATAAGCAGCACTTCCAACTCTATACATAGTATTCAGGAACCAAGCAGAGTGGCAAAGAAATAGAAAATGTTTGCACTTACATTCCTCTCCACCATGACTTCATTTGCCAATTGCATTTTCAGGGCTGAACTCAACAGAACTGATTAATACAACCCCTTTTTAAGCTTTACCGTCCAACATGTGAAGGAGAATAAACCCTATATCAGAATAAGGAGTGCCAGTACAATTCTGTCTTGGTCCTGTTCAATCTGTTCCATCGCTTTGCTAGTGACTACATGCAGTAAATTTTACAGCCACAGACAGCAGTTCCTTTTGCTTTATGCACCTTACCTACCTATGTGAGGTATGGCATGCTCAGAGTGCCATCCTGTGCCTGTGTGAAATACTGCACCATAGATGTAAATTTTGATGTTTTGATCTACACCATCCACGATGATGGCAAATGCCCCCTTTTAATGATGAGAAGGGGATGTTTCCCTGCTAAGTGATCACAAATCATCATAAAACTGCATGCACTAGGAACAGGATTTCCTATCTTCCTCCTTGTTCCTATATATTTTGTCATGTGTGTTTTTCAATATTTCGTACGGTCAGCATCATAGTCAGTTGAAGCCACATTACCAGATGGGTCCCTTTGTTTCATTCAAATTTGGGTTTCAAATTTATTTCAAACCCAACTATATCTTCAGTTCCTAACCTTGCACTGTGAAGCAAAAGCTGATGGAGGAGCTATCAGTAAGGTTGCATTTTTTGTATGTTATTTCTAAGGCTTGAACCAAATCTCTTTGTAACCACCCTGGTCAACTTCAGCTGGCTTTGCAACACTTATATTATTATAACTTTTTATGCTTGAAAAAATAGTAAGGCCACAAAGTCTTTCATTCTTCTAAATTTGCATCAACTCCATTCAGTAAGACTGAAACTCTGTAAATGATTTTTCCAACTAAGTACTATGGTCCATCAGTATCATAAACGAACTGCAATAACAGGGCAGATATGATATGAGCATCGAAGACTTATTAAATGTGTTTATTTGTACACTAGATATAGAAATCAAACAGTTAAAATAAAATAAAACCTACTACTTACGGGCAAATCGTGATAGTGGTCGTGCATTTCTGTCTCCTGTCTCATTTGCAACTGAAAGGAGAAAATACAGAGGAATAAAAAGCATTCAATTTAAATGTTACATTAAGATTAATGACAATAGCAATTCTCAAGCATATAAAGGAGAGAAGATTGTAGCAGGAGTTGCATATGTATGTACAGGTATACACACACAGAGATATATAATACTTTTCTCAATGCCACCAAATACATTAATTTGTATGTTTGGCTTTCAGAGTCAACAAGGCATACCACAGGCACCTGCAAACATTGTCTTGTCCACACAATAATTGGGTGATAATTGCCTAACATTCAAGCACTAGTCATTAATAGTACATAGCAATGTATGATTGCAGTCATCCTTATAAGTTCTAATTTATATTGGACTTTTTTCCAAGTCCTAAATGAAACATTATTTTTTCCATTTGCATTAATGAATATTGTAAGAAAAAATTAAGATTATTGCACCTACATAAGGAAACACACTAGCAATTTTGGAAGCCCAGAGGATCATTTAATAGCAAAATAAATTAAATTTAAGGATCTGTGCTAAGGAATCCTATGACATTTGGAACTGCATATAGATATCACCAGGGATAAAAACAAATCCTGGGATTTTTCTGCCTCTGATTCATACAGGCATAGCTCTCAACATTTCTGTAACCCAGCCGGTATGCCATTAGTCAAGAGCACAAACAACACTTTGGGGTTCCCATAATACTAAACTATAGCCAAAAAAAAAAAAAAATGAGAGTTATCAAGGAAAGGAATTACCACCCATGACTTATTATTTTTTGTAGCTACAATAGTTGTGAAGAACAGTATTAATGGGCACATAGGAAGAAGAGCATATTATAAGTGCACACAGAAACCTTGCTAATTCTTTATTTTCTTTAAAAATGCTATATTCTAGAGACAAGAGCAAGCAAGCTAAGAAATACCACAAAAGGATGTAAAATATGAGTGGAATGGAGACTCACAGGTTCCTAGCAAGATAATGTTAACTAAGCTATCATCTGCTTTTTGAAGCCAGAAAATACTTTTGACTAAACTTAATTCTTCTGACAAGTCTTCAGGTTGTCACTTTAAGTTTGGCTTCATTAAAGACCCATATCTAGCTTTCCCGACTTTCCCTCCAATCTTTACCTGTTGATCAAGGTGGCTTCAGCAGTCTCTGCAGTTAACAGGGACTTTCTCACAAATCCCTGCCTCATTTTGCTGCTGCTAGCCAGTAGATGGGGCACTTAAAGCACCGGTGCCTCTGTCAGCCCAGGGAACTCTCCAGGCTGGCCCGGGCGGTGGCCCTGAGGTCCTCCAGGTCCTACAAGACACCTTTCCTCGGCTTGCGTGCATCACAGGCACCTGCAGCACAAACCCCAACCAAATAATCTCACCCGGGGCATTGCGTGCAGAACGACTGTGCAGAGTTAGGCAGGTTCAAGCAGTTCACAGTTCTGTTTCTGGTTCAGGTGATGTCAAGGTGAAGGAGAGGGAGCAGCATCCTCCACACGGCGGGGATCAAAAGAGTCGGATGCAGCGAGATAAAAAACTATTCCAGAAAACATTGTTATAGGCAATACGTAAAGATCAAGCAGCCAGTGGTGCTGGTTTGCAGCAGGTAGGCTGAGAAACTGCTTGCCAGACTGGTTCCTTCTGGGGTCCTAGGCATTCCTGTGTACCGAAGCAGAGCCTAGACAGATTTGTACCATGCACTGGTGTCTAAGTTGGGGCATTAAGTGAGCTGTTACCTCAATGAGGAAAGGGTCTGCTAAGAGCTTTTTAACGGTGCTATTACTTCTTTAGTGTATTGAAGTGACATAGTCTGATAGACAGGCCTAAAACAGTATAGGTGAGCCCTGGACGATTTGTATTGCATTGCTATGTGTACTGTTTCAGCTGTAACCTCTCACAGTGCTGTGGGATTGTGTTCTGTTGTTCTAGGTGCAGAAGGCGTGAAAAAGAGAGGCAGTAAGCAGCTGGGGCCAGAGACTCTGAGTTTTTGGGGTGATGTGATTTGTTTATTCAACACTATAAAAGCTGGACCCCTCACAGCAATGGTAGGAGACCTCACCTATGAGTGGACACACTGTGTAGGGCTTCCCAGTTGTCAAGCTCTCCAAACCTTTGCTGCAGAGAGGAAGAGAGAAAGAAAAAGGCTCCCCAATGTCTGCAGATCTGGGTGATGATGATGGGACAACTGGTGATGTATCTTTCATAATTACTGTACTTCTTCTTTTGTAGTAATGATTAGATGCATTGCCTTTAAAGCTGTTATTGTTAACTTGTTGTTGATCACTACTAATCATTTGTTATCACTGGCTTTGGGCTTTTATGATGATCACTCTGTGCTTAGCACCTTGTGGTAAAACAAGTATTTTCTCCACTCTCCTGGGAAATAGCACTCCCTGACCGCCAGCAGCTTCAGGTGTACTCTCCAGCTGAACGTTGCAACAAGAGCTCTGGAGCACTCCACCCAGCATCTGTGTTTGGGCAGGTCAGCTCCCAGAATGACAGCATCCAACACAACAGGTGTTGTTAATCCCTGCAAAAATAAGGTTTTTCCAGTTCCAGTCCACATACATTTGTTTTCGGTTTTCAGTGCTTTCCAAACATCAGATGGTGTTATACACAAAGTAAAGCCCTTCCACCTGGTCCACAACCACTCAGATCAAAGGTGCAGGCAGAACAGCAAAGCAATGATCAGGATAGCAAGCACTGGGGATGTTGATTCTGCATTACTAACAAGATTACTGGTGTCAGGCAGCTAATTGCTGCATGGGAATTGTCTGGGACCAATGAGATGTGTGCATAAGTGAGATCTTGAGTTTGATCAGTCCTGCAGTCAAAAGGAGAAGGATTCAGAGGCAAAAAGCATTTTTGTGTTTGCTCTGTGTGGAAATCTTAGAAGATTTTACTTAGTGCAGTTTTAACTGTGGAAGTTCTGCACGTGTATCCGACAGTAGTCTCATAGGAGTCTTTGGAGGCACAAAAGAACTAACAGATCTATGTAGGTTACACATGTAAATGAGAAAATACCTTTTCTCCAGGTGGCTTGAAATCTTTTCCACCTCATGTTTCTGGTATGAATTAATGAAGCTGCAGAAAGAAGCTGTGCCTCCGAGAGAGCAAGTCACATCCCACATCAAAGCTTATTTCTGATATTTCCAAAGATTTCCTGTACTGCTGTCTCTCCAGATGTGCTTATTCTCCAGCCACACTCTCCCTTCATATGCTGAAGTCAAGGCTGATTTTTATCTGATTTGTAAGACTATCAGCGTGAAAACATATATTTACTTCATTATCCTAAGTTGGCGGGATGTTCTTCAATTTCCATCCCATCACTTTAAATCTTTTTTTTAATAATAAACCATGCATATTTGAAGCTATTTTCCATTCTAACATGGAAGCAAGTAAATCTTGGTGAAGGGTGTAGCAACTTGCAGATAGCTTGTATGTAACTCCTTTCAGGGAGACAGCTGAGATAAGCAGGAGACATCATCCTGTAACTCACCCTGTGAGAGTGAAACATTCATTTGCTTTCTGTGGTCATTTGTCCAAGTAAACAACAAAATACCAAGCCTACCCAAATTTCTTCCAGTTCAAAAATAGCATGTTGCACCATAACGGCCTGGAAATCTCTAAAGCCTCTCATTGTAATTATAACAACATCTTCCCAGACATGATGAGTTCTTTGATTAACACGGATCACTCCCATGCAAGTTCACTATGTGCCCACTTCATGGGCAGGCTTCATTTTTTAATATCTGCCCTGTTAAACTATTTCCTACAGCTTTTCACATTTTCTACAGAAAGTATCGATTTCACTAGCACGCCCCCTCAGCCAATTTTCCTTTCAAAGTTTCTTTGTCAGACTTCTAGTATGATGCAAAGAAAAATATACCACTCTGTAGTATTGATTCATCAAGACTGACAGACAAAAGCCCACCACCTATACTTTGCCATTAAGCAGCTGAGAGGCTGAAAAAAGAAAGTTGGGTATATTTCACGCACCTGTAAACACATTCTTTCAAGGAGATTTTTCTTTTCTTAATCAACCAAGGGAGATGAGCTTAACTATATATTTTATGTTGCTAGTAAATTTCTCAGACTGATAGGAAGTGGAAAAAGGGAGCAGATAAAGTGATAACACAGACGTGTAGATCAATTTACTTTGAACATATAGTATACATCAACTCTTCTCTGGGATTTTTATTTTTTATTTTCCAATTCACTGACACATATTTTGAATAGCATTCCTGTAAAAAATAAACCCTCTGGATTGCCCTGACACTTCATCTCCTGGTAATCATTTCCTCTAAAACTCGGGAATATAAGACAGTACTGCCACTGCTGAGATAGCAGACAAATCAAAGATCACCTCTGGGAAATTCATCGGCTTTTGCTCTCAAATACTATAGTGCCATTAGATATTTGATAAATTTATAAAGCTTTGTCTTAATAGTAGCTTGGGGTTTATGCTTACCCATCATGTATTATGATATGCCAAAACCTGACTGCAGTGTCAGTTATGACCTATTGTTTAAGATGTGTCAATTTATACCTATGTGTTCTTATAATAGAAATATTTATTTTTTCTGATGCTTAATCCTCCTCTTACATGGGCCCAGAAAGATTGATTTGCCCCCTTCCACTGTCATTTTATGGACTGAACAAGCCATAATCATCTAGTTTTGTCTTACAGAGTAGGTACCTCCACATCCCCATCTTTATTGAAATTCAGTGTCAATTCATTTTCTCACAGGTATTGCATGCAAATATTCAAGAGACCTTACTCTTTCCTGGTCACGCATTAGTCGTGTGCTGTGACACACCTCTCAGAATTACGAGGCTCTCAGGTCATATAAGAATGTTTTATTATTAAGTCCTAATCTGCATCATCTTCCACTCTCTACTACTCAATTTCAGCCCTTGTCGTGAGCCCCATCCTCTAGGTCATGTGAAATTTACCATGAGATATTCAGATCCTCCCCTGTACTGGCAAAATTTTATGTTGTCAGCAGCAATCACCATCACTTTCTTTTTTTTCTATGTCACAGTCATTAACAAAACTCCTACCCAGGATCAATCCCACACAAGGATCTGAAGCACAATAGTACTGAAGGAAGGAAAGCTTTCCTGGTGGCTTTCTGACCCATTTCTTCATAAGAAAACCTGTGCTTAGGGGATTTTGAATCCAATAAGGAGACCAGAAAGTCTCTGACCTTTATGAATAATGCCTCATAATGAGGAAATTCTGCTTCTGAGAGGTTTTATCCAGCACTACATAATTTGCAAGCATAGGAATTGTACAGCCAGTACACTCGTGGGCCAGAGATTATTCAGGTGTCCCCACAGTTGGTCACCCAAAGAGTTTTCTGCAGTGCTGAATCCCAGCACCATGCAGGAAATGCCAGCAATCCAGTAATGATTTTAAATGCTTGTGCTGTAAACATCAACAGTAAAGGCAGTATAATGAAACCCTAAAAAAAGAACCAGCAGGGGCACAAATTTAAAAGAATATGCAGGAACTTCTTGCTGATAAAAAATATTGAATAATTCCACTGCCTCTCAGGACTTAAGATTCTGATTAGTTACCACGATTAAGTAACAAATCAATTACACAAATGGAAAAAGGCACAATATGCATCTCTTGGATATAACCTGAACATTACAAAACAATGGATGCTTGGTTTCAAAATACTTCTGAAAGGCAGGAAAGTGCAATCTTCACTTACAAGTAATAACCAAGAGGCATATGCCACCCAGCAGTTCCTGAAATAACTTCTAATGTATTTTTGTTGCTGCTGTTTGCCTGGCAACGACACTGTACACCAAACATTGCCCTTCTTCATTAATCGGGAGAGGAACGCTACACAACTGATGATTCATTTTCCTTATGAAGCAATCCTTACAGTTCAAGTTCTCTGCATCTATGATGGAAAAGTTGCTTCTGCATTGGAAAACACTTTGTTCCCCCAGACAACTGAAAAGCTTCACTGCGTCTCTCTGAAGGGACAATGACTCCACGCACATATTTCATGGCTTCTGACAGCATTGACAGCCACAGAAATGCTTTCAGAAGGGCAAGGTGTAGCCAGGACAACTGTAACAGAGAAAGAGGTCCAAAATATCTGTGTAAAAAGAAACAAAACCATTCAATATTTTAGTGGTCATCAGCTAAATTTTATTTAGCAGCAGAGCTGCAAACACTGAACTTGTAAACCCTAGCCCTATTGGCACCTAAAGAAACACAATCTTGTGTAATCTATTTAAATTATTAACACGTGTCCTGCCAACTGAATAACCCCAGTTCTCCAAGTCTGAAGAACAAACGGCTCTTGTCATACAAGGTCCAGGCTATTCTCATTTCCAGCCTCTGCCACTGCAGTCTTCAGAGTGCAAAGAGCACAGCCCCTTTGCTTCCCTGGTCATACACAGATACATCTGCCTCTGACAGAGACAGTCACCAACACCTTGTGATGGACCCATAATTGCTTGCTAAGAACCTGAAAATTGCTACCAGAAAAGTTGTGAATCAGGAGATGGTGGAAGAGGAACTGCATAGATTATAAAATTTCTCCACTGTGAGATGATGAAGCTGTCTTATTAACCTGGAAATGTCCAGGGTGATTTTCTGCATTTAACTAAGATTTCTTACTTCTGGTAGCAATAACAGATTGCTTGTTGTTGCACAACCACTTGTGTCTTTCTCCTGAGGGTAAATATACACCTTGACATAGGCCATATATTTCTGTGAGGTGAATCTAAGACAGACGGATTCTGCTCACGTGGGCTATCATGACTTCTAGCTCACTTCCATTAGAAAATACATCACATAAACAATAGCATAGTGACCAGACACATCAAATCGGTGTTAGATAACATGGGTGTCAGGTGTGGTAGCAAGACTTTCTCCTGACTGACACACCCTTGCCCACCAGTCCTCTGTCTTCAAGCTTCTTCACCTGTTTCTCCATTTTTCACCATGTTCCACTCAATTTGTAGCATCTGAGTGGAAGTACAGCCGTTACTGGATGAGCCAAATCACTTTTTCTCTCTCACACACTGCATAAATTACTCATTTTTAGTTAAACTTCCCCTGCACAAAGACCAAGGTACATTCCTGTGTAGCTGAGAGGCCATCCTCCATGTATAGAAGCAAGGATACAGGAAGAAAAATCAAGTGTTTGTGCCACTGCTTATATTATTACATAAGCAATTGTTGTCATAGGACACCCAGATATCTCAGTCTGACTAGGACACAGTGAAAACTGGAGGAAATGAGAGCAAAAATCTGCAGAAGCGTCTTACTTCAGTACTTTCCTTGAGACACCTGTTTTCTTTTCTCTCCGCTTTATTTGAGTCTGGAAAAGTTCTCTCTTCCCAGCAGAAGAATGGGAAACATCTGGCTCTGGCTTTGATCATCTAATCCAAGAGGCATGTCCCCCACCACAAGGCTCTAAAAAATAAGCTGATCTTGCACTTCTGGCCACCACCTGAGACAGACCACTGTACTGCGAATGCCTTAGTCTCGCTCAGTTCTGCAGCCCTTACGTTTTTTTAAATACTGGCTTGTGATTAAGATATAGCCCTTATATGTAGTCACCAATTACAATGTGGCTGCATATCAAGTCATATCACTACAAAACTAGCCTCCTTGTGCAGGTGGCCCCTAAAAGCACAGCAGTTTTGATTTTCAAGTCCTTTGCAAGTCATCAGAAATTATCTCTTCCTCAGGGACACCAGGTCAAGTCCTAATGAAGAAGCATACACTTTACTGAGCCAAGCTCACAACTTCAGGCATAGGCTTCAAACACTGAACGACAAATAGCAGAATATATAGAGTTGCTTGTACACCCTCTCGACATTGCCAAGTCACTATTTCATAGCTCAAGATAATGGGATGAGGTAGCTGAACTAGATGATTATTGTAGGTCCCTTCAAGCTGTGCTATGTTATGCTATACTGTTCTGTTCTTCTTCCTGCCTCCTCCATACAATAGCAGTACATGCAGAGAAAATCTCTGATGGCATCTCTTCCTAGCCCTGCACCAGCAGAAGACATTGAAAGGGTGACCATCTCCCAGTCTAAGCACAGGCTCTGCCATGTTGTGGGAAAGAGACACGTACCTTCTGATGGAGGTAAGAGCTGCGGATCATCTTGAGATAATTGTACCACCTGAACAAATATGCACAAATCATGTGTGATATGCGAGCTTTTGAAACTTTCTGTGTTCATCCAGTTCAGCCAGGGCTCCACAGGATGGCAAAATCCCACATCTCTGACACTTGCGAGTCTGAAAGATCAAGCCCTCCATCTGAAAGCATGGCATGCTTCTCAACTAAATGGTTATAAATCTTGTTGAAGTGAGCATTACCTGTTCATTTCCTCATGGATTTCTTTTTTTTTTCTCCTTTAACTAATTTTTAGAAATGCCTAAGCTGCTTCCCATGGAAAAACATACTAAAACAAAAGATCCTGAAAACAAGAGTATGCTATCAGAGCATATGTCATCTGGCCCAATACTCGGTCTCCAAAGTGGCCCACCGTAAATGCACAAAGGAGAAGATATGAGCAGTGCAAGTCTACTTCTGTCAGGTCCTGGGAGGGCTCTCGGGCTTCCGAAGCTGGCACTGGACTCCCTTGAGAGTTGTGCCCTCACTATCTCCTACCAAGGGGCCAGAGGATATGATATCTCAGTTTGGCCTGAGGCCTTCAGTCCCTCCCTGAGCAATGTTGTAGGGGTGCCTGTCTCTGTCCCTGTCTCCTGGATGAGCCTGGGACCCACACTGCAGAGAGCTGCTCTCCTGGATGGAGTCCTCAGACCTGGGTCAGAGCTTGTCATGCGTAACCTTCCATAACCTTTCCACTTCCCTTTCCCCTTCTCTTTCCCTTTCCCTTCTCCCTTCCTAATCACATAAACTTCCCCTGGTTATTTGCCTGAAATGCCAAGAGAGTACAGCTCCAAAAACACTTTCAAGGACACATAACACAAACAATAGAAGTGTTAACAGGAATTTTTTTTTATGTTAAGTTACTTTCTGTTATTTTTCTGCCTCTGTTTCAGAGCTGATGCCACAAGCCTTAATGCAATGCGTATGTGTAGCCAGGAACAGGCTGATGCGTCCTTCAGTTTAGCTTGAAAAAAACATCCCTTGCGATCTGGGCAAGGAAAGTCACAGAGCTGCAGAAAGCAAGAGCAGGAATACAGGCAAAATGGCCCCTGTTCCCTGAAGAACAGGAATGTGATAAATGAAGATCAGGAATGACCGCACACAACAGAGGAAGAAGGGGAGGAAGAGGAGGAAGCAGAGTGGTAGTGTGTGGTACCATGAGGTATTTTCAGAAGTATGACATGTATTGATGAAAAGCATACTTTTTGGTTTCAAAAACTTGCTCCACTGTGCCTCTATGCCAGCAATGTATGAAAAGTTCTGTCAGGACTGTCTGGTGCTTGTATTGTACACAGGGAGGGCTGGAAAGTGGCAGGTCCTGATGGTGAGGCAAGCCTGGGGCCCTTCCAAGCACAGGGTGGTTTGCACAAGCAAGAATCCACAGGGAAATGGAGCCAAGGGAAGAGCAGAGCTCGCTCCTGTTGAAAACTTGCAATGGGCAAGAGAGACAGAGAAACCCAGGGAACAATTTCTGCCTCGGGGATGCAAGAGCAGTGGGCAAGAAGCCAGCTGAAAAGGCTCAAAGGAGCCCTGACAAGGGATTGTGCTCAATGCTAGAGGAAAAGATGCAACTCCCAGTTGGCTGCCCCTGGGGCCTGCAGGGGGAGTCTAAGAAAGATTCCTTCTCAGATGTGGGGCACGAGGACCATGTTCATGGAGCTCGAGCAACAGGCACCCAGCCAAAATGGCCCAAAGAAGCCCTTGTAAGGGCCTGTGCTCAGTACTGCAGAGGAAAGAAAAAAACCCAGGGACACTCGCGAGCCCACCACGCCTCAGGCCATCTTTGTGGTGCATGAGCAGCAGCCAAAGTGGAATAGAGGAGCCCACAAAGTGGTCATGCTCCATGCTGCAAACGAAGGCAAAAAAAACCCCAAAAAACAACTCAGGGACCAGTGTCAATCTACCCTGGGGGAAAATTCCTTCCTGACCCCACACCTGGTGGCTATTCCCTGAGCATGTGAGCAAGACCTGCCTCCTCATCCCACAGGCTGGTCGCACCTCTCGGCAGATGCCCAAGCCCCATCCTCCCTCAACATGGAGCCATGTCAGGGGGCTTCCAAGAATGGACTGATGCCTCTGGCCTGATCAGCCTTCTCTGATCCCCCTCCAACCCCAATTGGCTCTGCCAATCCTCCACCAATGCTGCTCTTCTCTCCATTCTTCTGCTCCACGTTTCCCCTCTAGGTTCCTTGCTACTGATCTGCTCCTGTCCTTTTCTGCACTCCTCTGCTTCTCTCTTCCTCTTTTTTTCTTTGCTCTTCTGTCTTCCTCCATCGTCCTCTTCTCTTCTGATCCCCTTCTCAATGCTACTCCACAATTAGCCATCCTTTTCCACACTTCTCCACCCTTCTCATCCTTCTCACCTTTCTCACAATTTTTCTTACTTCTGATCCCAGCTACTCATTTCCTCACTTTTCTCTTTGATCCTCAGTGCTCCTTTCTTCTCCTTCTTCCCCTCTGTCCTCCTCCATGATCCTCTCTCCACTCTTCTCCTCCAGCTGGTTTCACTTTTCTCCCCCTGGCTCCTCTTAGCTCCTTGCTTCTGCTCTCTTTTCCCCTGTGCTCCTCTGTTCCTTCAATTCTCTTCTCCTCTTGGCTCTTCTGCCCCACGATTCACCAACTGCCTCAACCCTACTCCACATGGCTCCTGGTTTCTGCTCTACTCCTCTCTTCTCCTTTCTGCTCCTCTCCTTCTCTGTGCTTCATTCCTCCTCTGATCTTCTTCAGATTCTCCTCCAATCCTGTCTTCCTCTTGGCTCTGCTGCTCCATGCTTCTCCACCTGGTTCATCCATTCTCCACCCAGCTCCTCTTAGCTCTTCACTTCTACTCTGCTCCTTTCTTCCTGCTCACATCCCACCCAGCTCCTGTCCTTTTCTGCTCTGCGCACCTCTGATCCTCCCCTGATCTTCCTCTGCTTTTCTGATCCTCTTCTTCTCTCTGCTCTTATGTTCCACCTTTCGCCACACTTCTCAATGCTTCTCCGCATTTCTCCTCAGCTCCTTTTTTCTCCCATCTTCTCAACTGCTCCTGTTGTTTTCTGTGTTCATCTCCTTCTCTCATCCTTCTCTGTGGTCCTCTGCACTCTTCTGTGCATTCCTACCTGCTCCTCCATGCACCCACCTGCTCCTCTTCACTCCTCTGCTCCTACCTGCCCCTCTGCGCTCCTACCTGCACTCCTCTCTGCACTCTACTCTGGTCTTCTGTTCTCCGCTCTGCACTGCTTCCTGCACTCCTCTCTGTGCTTTTCACTACTCCTTTTTGATCGTCTCTGCTCCTTCATGCTCCACCACACTCCTCTCTGTACTCCTTTCTGCACAACTCTGCACTTTTCTCTGCTCCTCTTTGCTCCTCTGCATTTCTCTCTGCTCCTATGTGTTCACCTATATATTCCTCCCTACTCTTCTTCATTCCTCTGTGCTCTTCTGTGCTCCTCTGCATTCCTCACTTCTCCTCTGTGCTCCTCACTCTTTCAGTGAGCTTCTCCGTACTCCTCTGTACTGTTCTGTCCTGCTTTGCTCATACGCTCCCACTGTTCTCCTCTCTCCGCCTTGCTTCTCCTCACTGGTCCTCCTCTGCGGTTCTCTGCTCTCTCTGATCCTGTTCTTGTATGATCTTTTGATCCCCTTTGTTCCTCTCAGCTCCCTATAGTCTGCTCCCCTCTTTGTTCTCCTTCTTCTGTTTCTCTCCTCACCCTTCTGCCCTTTGTCTCCCCTCTGCACCTCTTTCTCCCTTTGCCCCTATCCCACACTTCTGCAAAAGCCTAAGCTACTATAAATAAGTTTTAAACCCTAAAGGACTGAAAATTTTGCTATTTATATGCCTGTCTCACACCACCTGTGGATATCAGTGTGATGAAATTACTAATTATGTTATTCAGATACAAAAGAATGCTTTTTTAATATTTAATTAATAAAAGAAACTATGAAAAACAATCTTATAGCGCACACATAGTATTGAGTTTGCAAAACTGGTGCATAGAGTGAAGAAACCTGCCAGACTACATCTGTTCAGTTAAGGAATCTCAACATTTTGATGCACAATCAGTAGGATTGAGACAAGCTGTTGCCTGTGTCCAAAGGTAAATCTCAGAAATCAGCAAAGAGAGTGAGGCTAGAGATGAATTCCCTTGCCATGAGTGCCCCTTGTCCAGAGGGCTTGGAGGTAAAAGACAGTCTTAAGTAGCAAGGATTTCAAACGACACAGGATTCATGAGCTAAAACTTGTGCTTTGAGCTATGCTTGAAAACGAACTGGTAGCCAGTGCCGGCCATTTTAAGCTCATGCATTCCCCTCTGTTGAGGGTTGTGCAAGGGAAGTGAATGCTGACATAGCACATTCTTAAACAATTATCTATAGCTGTACTAATTGCCTTCGCATACCATGGGGGACACAGTCTTGTAAATTGGGCCCCACAGTTTAAAAACCATGTTAATGTACTTGGAATGTGTCCCAAGTGGGGCATGAAAGCTGAGGAAGAGGCAGCCAGTCATGTCCTCTGAGGAGCAACTGAGGACTCAAGATTTGTCTAGTTTGGAGGAGGATGCTGAGAGGCAACCACATTGCTTTCTACAGCTTCCTGAGGTAAGGAAGTGGAGGGTGAGGTGCTGATCTCTTCTCTCTGGTACTCCATGCCAGGACACGTGGGAATGGCTTTATGCACTCATTAGAATAGGTTTGGATTTGACTTGAAGAACCATTTCTTTACTGAGAGAGTGGTGAAAGCCTGGAACAGGCTTCTTGTAATGCCTCATGCCTTTCTGTCAGTGCCTCACACCTGTCATAGTTTAAGAATTACTTAGACAGTGCCTGTAATACTATGCTTTCACTTTTGATCAACCCTGAAGTGGTCAGACAGTTGGACTAGATGGTTGCTGTAGGTCTCTTCCAGCTGAACTATGCTATTCTAACTAAGAATGTGAACAGAGGAAAAAGGAGCAGTTTTTCCCATTTTGTTGGAATTTGACAAAAAGTAAATTAAAGATGCCTTGTCGAATGTCACACAGTAGTTTAGCAATTGGATTTCAAAAAGGTGTTGTCAGTAAAAGGAATTACACAGGCAATAGAGCTGCTTAGTAAAAAAAAAAACAAAAAGAGGGGTTTTGACGAGGATGTGTGACAGGCCCTACAAAAATCTTTCTAAAGGGTCTATAGAAACTACAGGTATTTATCTGAAAGCTAAGGCGCTTTCAAGCTGGGCGCCTTTTAGCTTAGCATTTCTAAGAGGAAACAAGGACTTGTACAAATTAAGTTGAAAACTCAGCTTCAAAAATGTCTTTCAAGGAAAATGCACAACCAGGCTACAGCTGTGCCATGGCATTAGTCCTTAAGTTAATCACAGACAAATACCAGTTCACAAGAAAGCTTTCTACTTGGCTGCCAGATTTATGAAATCTCACCTGGCACATGAGGCTCAGGTTGAATCCCATCCTGCCATCACCTGTAAGACATTCGTTTTACTCATGCTCTTATGCTTCACAAAATGAGCTTGCATAAGTATTACCAACTCAAAGTCAGCATCAATTCTTTTGATAAAAATAGCCTGTTGTGATGTCTGAGTAATCATGGTTTAATTATACCACCGTTTACATATCCAATGTAATGGAGCTTCTTTATGTAATAGTTAATATTAGCATCCTTCAATAAATAAGAAACACATGACTCAATGTACTTGTACAGGGAAAAATATTGCAAAGACTGTACATTATAAATAAAAAGGCAAACCTCCTCAAAGTCTGGAGGGAGATTCAAAAGTGCTTCTTTACTGAAGGGACTTTGTCCAGTCCTACTTCAGTCAACTGGAGAAAAGACCTGAATAAAGCCATAGTTCTGCCTCCCACCTTACTCTGACCATTCACTGAGATCCAGTGCTTAGCACTCTTCCTAAAGAGATTCCACTGCGACTGAGTCAACCAGTAGATACTACAATTATTTATAAACTTTAGCTCCCAGTCTCTCCTGTCATTTCCACATCCACTTTTCCCCTTTTTAATAATGTATGAATCATAATCAGAAATCACTCTCCAGTCCATTAACAAACCAAACACAGCACAGACTCACAGAAGTACACAGATAACTATCATTGCATCTGCCTCAATATTAGAGGGATTAGCACCGTAAAAAATACCTGCAGTTAACAAATATTCATGTTGCATTAATTAGCAGTTTCATTCCGGTACATACATTATGAAACAATGTTATTGTGGTAGGAGGAAATCAGCAAGGAAGACTGCTTTGCCATAATATTAACGCCTTATATTATAGTGCAGTAAACCTGTGCTCTTGAGACTCTCTGACTGGTTCCTTGGAAAACAAAACAAACAAACAAACTAACAAAAAAGGGTATATGGCTTGCAGTTTTAGGTCAAAACTGCCACAGGAATTGTAGCATAACCTTGAAATAGCATGAATTCACTGTGCTGATCCAAGTCTGTCTAAAAATGTACTCGCCACGGCCAGACCAAGGGCTCTGTGCTTTGCCTGGCTAATTCAACAGCAGGGTACCTTGCTTGAGAGAACCAGTAATTCTCAAATGTAGCAGTAAAGATGGTGAGAACAAGGCTACAGAGACTTATGTTAAATCGAGCCTACGAAAAGGAATGCATAATAACATCCTGAGCCTCAAAAGAATTTCCACAAAATCATAACTATTTCTGCAATGAGTTCAGGAGACAATCTTACAGTAGATTACTCCTAACAGAACTTTCAGGAATAAGAATGAACTCTAATAATCTCTCTCCTTAACATGAAGGCTCTAGAAAGCATGACTGAGAAACAGAGGAAAACCAGAGTGAGGAGACAGGGAAGATGATAACATTATTCACAGCAGTGGCAGTCATTTGACCAGGTCATGACTGGCACAGTGTTACTGGAGGTGTAGAGTAGATGTGAAAGCTTTAGACATTTTGGCCCAGCAGGTAACACTGTGAGACGTAGGTGAGAAGACTGTGTTCACTTTTTTCCACAGCACAATAAAAAGTGAAAATAAAATATCAAAACCACCAGACTGAAAAGATTTCCATCCTACTCAAGTTATGAGAGGGAAAAATCCTCTTAGGAGACTGAAAGAGATGTACTCGATAAACATTCACATCTATTGTTCCCAAGCCCGACATACAAAACTTCTGTCGTCAGCTTATTTTCTCCCACGGGTCTTCTCCAATTCAATAGATGTCACTTCAGTGAAAACCACAACACAAAGCTGACATTTATTGAAGACAGGCAAGGCTGCATGAACTCTAGCATGGCACTGCAGACAAATCTAAACATCATCCTTACTCATGAATTTCCATTCAGCTCAGTGAAAGCAGAATTGCCTCTGAGGTGTAGGAATAATAAACAGAAAATTCTGCTTTCAGTTGCGCCTAAAAACAGGCTGGCAGAGGCACTGGTGGGAGGCCTGCTGAAAACAAAGGTGCCATGCAGGAATCATTTGCTTTCCATCACCTAGAAAAGGAGCATCTTTTCTACCACACAAGTCACACCTACATTTAGCACTGCTGCTTCTTAATAGCAGTCCCAATAATTGTAGTGTTCTGGGCATCAATGAGTCCACTCTATTCAGAGGGAAGAGTCACTATGCTTCTGAGAGCTCAGGTCAGGGCTCAAGCCCATTTTTCTGTATTCCATCATATAAGGGGAAAATAAAACAAAACCTCAAGAAGAGAGAGAACCTCTTCAGCTTCATCGCTTCACTGCCACCCCACAAGTTTGTTTATGTGAGTATACAATCAAAAATATATTCTAGGTGTACCCAGATGCAAAAGTACCTCCTATAATGCCACAAACTCACAATGATCCCCCACAGAAATGTACACCCACAGCTCAATAGGTACCAAAGTTGTTCAGATTTGGGTTGTCAACTCATTAAGGAAAGGGATGGCAACACATGGTGGGTATCCAGAATTTAACTCCCCTGAAGTTCATCTGGCATTTCATGCCCTGACACCGATTGCCAAGATAGATTTCAAAATGCTTGTGGATTTCCTGGAGTTTGTGGTTGCTAACAGCACAGCAGATGCCTGGAAAGGCCACCAGAGACATCACAGAAACATTCACAAGCCCTGTGTGAAATAATTTGTGTAGTCCTATGATTGCTACTTCCTAATGCACTTTCTCCAAATCAAAGCATTTTTTCACATTGTCTGTCATGGCATATCTCTCCAGCAAGAACTGAATACAAACAACGTGGGCTTTTGCATTCTGGGACATAGTTTTTGAAATGCAGTTCCTCAATTTTGTCACACTCAGGCATCTGGCTATCCACTGTTGTAATAATTACGAGGAAAGAAATCACTGTTCTTTTGTACCAGGAGACAATACTTTACACTTTCACAACAATTCACAGCACTTTTGTAACAGGATGAAAATTAAAAGGACATGAATCAACTGTCAAAACCCTTCATTTCCTCTCTTGGTGAAACTTCCACAGCAGCAGTGTGGTGTTCCCTAACCAACAGATACTCCAGTGTGGGGTTCAACACCCTCCCTCCGAGGCTTCTGGGACACATTTTACCCCTCTTCTTTACCTCTGCCATCACCTGGCAATGTGTGGAACAATCCAAAATGTTTCACTTACAACAGAAAAAAAATAAGTGAAGGGGAAGAAAAAAAGGGGGGAATAAGCGCTGCCAATGATTAGAGAAGCAGACCAAGGAGAACCATGTTCCATCTAGAAAAAAAACCCTGCAGCCAACCGCCCTATTCCCTAGTACCTTGCCCCAACACAGTAGTACTAAACTCTTGAGGCTTTTATGAAGATAACCATTTGTGGCATAAGTAGTATCCCTGGATTCAGGTCAGCAGGTAGGCACAATAATTCAGAAGGAAAAAAAAAAATCTTAAAATTTGACATCTGAGAAATTTTCAAAGAAAAATTCCAAACTGTCCATATCAAGATTTCTGCACATATAATCAGCCATAACAGAATTCTGTCTTCTGGACTATAAGTATAGATATAACTGACTAATAACTGAATACCTGAACCTGCAGTGTCTTTTCAGTCTCAAATGAGAAGGTTCTAATGGATTCAGCTTTAATAAGTACACTTTGAAATGCATCTTGAGACGCAGAAGTTTCAGCAGAGCTGAATATGAAAAGCTGAAAAGCTTATAATCTTTACAACAGAAGTAAATAATTTTTTCTTTCTTTTGATATCTTGTGAAAGAATCAAGCGACACATTATTGGGTGAACATTGCATATTTTGTAACTAGTTGTTTTTGATGGAAACCACACAAGTCCCCCTTTATTAAAATTTTACATGACAGCATAATATAATATCACAAGAAAATCTAGAGTCTCAGATTTCTAAATGTAACTAGTCTGTTCCTTCAGTATAAAAAGTCACATGAGCTAGTTCCAGATGGTGACATTTGTACAAGCAAAGTCATTACAAAACATGAACCTCAGTGAAGCATGCTGCAACCTGAATTTAGACTGGTCTGTGCACGTATATGAACACTAATGTACACATTGAACAGTTTTATCTTAGAATCAAAGTAGCTAAAAAAACCCCACGGTATTAGTCTTCAGAGTGCTTTTGTCCCTTTCAAAACACCATTTAATCAAAGTATAAAAAAATCGTCCTGTGAGTAATGCATTTATAATACTAACAAGCTTTCAGAAGGCTGTATTAGTTTGGTTACAACAGGGTGATAACCTTAGTAGGAGATGCATTCAAGCCTGAAGTTGGCTGGGGTCCATCCATTTCAGAGCCAGCTTGATAAGTGTGCATGCAACTTTATAAACACTCACTGGGCTAAGTCCTACCAGCCACCCACTGAAGGCACTTGTACAAGTGCACTAGTCCTCTCCAAAACTCCCAGCCTGCCACTAATCTGCAGCATCCTGTCAAAATAACAGAACATAACATGTTTAATAGCCTTTGACACATAAAGCATTTCTGTTTGCAATGCACCAAGCTGTACTGCTGCCCAAGAAGCAACGCCACCGCACAAATCTATATTTCCTCAAATTTCACTAGCATCTCCCCTTTCGCTGGTGAAGAACAAGAACTTTCTGGGCCCCTGTTGAACAAAGCCATTTCAAACTTGCTATGCATTCACCTTTCTGAGGTATTAGATTGTGCTAGTAATTTCAGTGGTATCCCTTCTTCCCACTTCGTTTCCTCTGCAAGGAGGATCCAGACTGTAAAGGTTTATTCTCTCTGATTTTCTAAATGCTGATGTGTAATAGCTGTGAATTGTTAGAGAACATAAACCCCAGTGTTGTGGTGCAAGAAAAGTACCCAGGATGGGTAAAGACCAGGAAGTGTCTATTATTTAGTTTAGATTTCAAAATATTTCATAACATATGCTGCTGGATTTTGCACTCACCCTCTTCTACTAAGACTCAGACTGTGAACTCTGACTGAGAGTCTCAGACTCTGAACACTCCTGAATAGAAAAAGGAATTTAAGGACTTAAACACTTTAAAAAAAAAAAATTGCAACAACATAGAATCATTGTTTAAAACTTACACCAACTCACAACATCTTTTGAGCTAGTCATCCAGAAGTCAGAGACCTTAACCCCTAGGCAAATTAAAGTATTGTGGAAATGGGCAGAATTGGTACGCATGTCTTCATCATGACCAATTTGTGCAATTGAACTCTAGTTGAAACAAACAGTAGAGGACATCGACCAAGCCTGAAATGACATTTTCACTCTTTTGAACAAGTCTGCTCCCATTTGGGAAAGCATCCTGGAAAACAAAGTTTTAGAGACAAAATATCTGAAGCTGTTAAAAACAGGAGTCATAATAGGATTTCTAGTTTACACTGTTGTAAACAGGAATATATGGGGTTTTTTTCTTCAGGCTAAAAACTACAGGTTGAAGTAGCTCTGTACACAGCAGAATAACAGCATCCATGTTTGTCATTTCAATTCCCAAGTTTCCTTTCAGTGACTCCACTAACAAATGGCTTTCTCTGTGAAAGTAAGTGGTGATTGCAATTAATGTAGATACTAACTGTTAAACCTATGAGTACATGGAAGAAGAGAGACATTGAACCCACACAAATTAGTTGGATTCTTTTTAATAATTTCACAGGAAGCAGGTCCAGACCTCCAAACACACTCTAAAACCATTAAGAGTGACAAATGTTCTTGGTTTGCAAATGATGCATTAATGAAAACAAAGCAAGATCAAAATGCACTTTCTTGTTACAGCACCATTTGCTCCCTAAATGATGCATTGTGAATGGACAAATTATATTTAAACTTCACTCTCAGCAAAATTACTGGAAGATGCCAACTACCGATCAAGGAACAAAGCAGTCAAAACAAGCAAGCATCACTCAACCGCATTCGTGCTTTACCAACACTTTAAGTTAGCATTTGGATTAAAAGTAGCAGTCCTATCCTTTCATCTTCCATTTATTTCCAATCCTGCACCAAGTTCTTTCTGGCACACTGAGTAGAAACAGGTTTTATCCAGGGTCGATTCCTAGCTCTGGTGCTTTGCCCAGATGCAGCACCATATGGAGTGCCAAAGGTGATGAGGGTGCAGAAACACGCAGCTCGTTTGAGGGAGACGGCAGAACTAGTTCTTTCAGTGCCAGTGGCTTGAAACACCTTGAACTGCTCAGGAAATTTGGTCTGACTGACTGACTTATATCACTAGAGGGAGGGGAAAAAAAAAGGCAATAGGCATAGTCAGCACATCCACAGTCACGTTTCAAATAATGTCACAGCCAGATAATCCTGTTAGTACAACAGGTGGACTAGAAGAACAAAAGAGAAGTGTTAGACTGTTTTGTTTTTTTTAAAAAAACGCCATTGCTGATTGGTTTTAACTATGTGAAATCTCCCCCTGATATGCTGTTAAACACTTAGCTTGTAGATATTAAATATGCAATTTTATGGCTTTTCTTATATTTTAACTATCTTCCTCAGGTTTTGTTTCCATTCAAAGACAGTATTATGCTTCTTGTACTCTAGGCAGCCCCCTCCATCCAAAACTGGAAGAAAAAAAAGAAAAAAAAAAGAAAAGAAAAACTGTTTGTTTGCATATCACTATATTATTGTATCAGGAAGTACCTTTCTTAAAGTAGAAGGCTGGAACTTGTTAGAGTGCTGGGAAGTGAAATAAATTATGGAGAGCTTCCACAAAAAAAAAAAAGTAGATAATCAATACTGTTCAGTGAAGCATCAGTATTTCTCTTATCATTATTCTTGGAAGTGTTTAACTACTGCTTTTGTCTAGTTCAAACACTTTTCCTTTCTTTCCAAATAACTTACGTATTTTAGGACTGCTACATGCACTACTCATTTTAACTTTTCCAGAATACATAATCAAAAATTCTGCCTTTTTCTCCTAAAAGCATATTTCTTAGATCTCTAGATGACAAAAACACCTGGGAAGTGAGGGGGAGCATCTCTTCAGACCTAAACATCTGCAAGTGCAATATAGCCGTCCAGGCTACCTTTACAGTCAATTGAGAGAACATGATTCAGCTCAGCCTAAGACTGAGGTCTAAAATAGGTCAGATGTACAACACCTCCAAGAATCAGTTTCTCTATATTGATTATAAAGGAAGCCAACATAATTACCTCAGGTGACGATGCCTTAAATTAGGTGAAATCCTGCACTGACCTGGTTTCATCTGCTCTTTGTTCAGATTGTGTTTGAGGCTCTCTCTTCATTAATAATTGGGCTGTGTAAAAAACAACAGTAATGTTACGTGAGGTTATACCCACACAACAGGAGTTGTTTGACTTCACAAATACCTAATCCACTGGAAAAAAGTTCTTCTTGGACACGTTTTGAGACTCGTTAAAAAGTTACCAAGGAAACATTTTTTTATTTTCCATTGGTAGAGCACAGCTTGACAATTAGCTCTTGTGGGTGTGACCCACTGGATTTGAATTTTGTAATACTAGTAAACGAGGCCTCCTGTGAATTTCTCACAGGCATCTTTATTCCCTTGCTGAACAGCAAAAAAAAAGGAAAGAATGTAGGCTGCTGTTCTGTGAAGGGATGAAACAGAGCGATCTTAAAAAAAAAAAAATATTAAAATGAAAATCATTGAGCTATGAACAGCTAAAGTTATGCCAAAGCAGAAGCGCAACCTCCAATACAAGTGAGGTTTGTGCTTTACTCTTCACCAAAGGAACTGGTTTTAAAAATAACTGAATCCATAACCATCACAGAGCGACAAAGTATCTCAGCCACACGTACCTGCCAGGTCTGATTTAACAGCTTGGTTGTAAAACCGCGTGATGCAGCAAATCAAATAATTCTCTAGCATGGGAGAAATGCAGTAGCTCCAGAACACTTTATCAACAGGTACTTAAATTGACTCGATACAATGGCATCCTTGCTCAGCTAAATAGGCACTTTTATCACCTTGAAATGCAAGATTTATGCAAACATTAATCTATATCAATACTAAGATACAATAGCAGGTAATGCTTTGGGGAGGCAAGTCCTGCTTCTAAAGATCATTGAGATACAAGTACTGAAGCACTTGTGTCACACCTGAAAGCAGAGCCTCAGCTTACGTATCATTAGGAGCTTTTCTAAATTCATCCCTTAAGAAGGCAGAGAGGTACTTTTCTATTAGCCATCAACAACAGCACATCTCATTATGATCCTAATGCTGTCAGCCTGTAAAAAAGTTGTTCCTGAAGAATTAAAAAAGCTATAGCCTTTGTATCCATAGCAAAGTTATCTTAGGCAGCTGTGGTAGTGATAGGAAAATTCAAAGGAAAAAAAGATCAAATCACAGTACTTTGTATTTGCCTTTTACTCCTCATTGACCCGGATTTTTTCAGCTGCCCTGTAATAAACCCCTGTATACTGATAATAAACCCCTGATACTGCCCAATATGTGCAACAAGATAGAACAAGGTATGATAAGAGGTCACGCAGTATTCGATTGATTTCCTCAACAGCAATTACAGCCCAGATATGCACACCTTCTGCCCAACAAACCCATTTCCAATGCATAACTCAATGCCACAGTAGGTTTCATGTCTGGAGAGGAGCTACAGCACTGGACCACTAGTTTGTTTATGAACAAAGATCCTATACAATAAGGAAAATGGCTGACAGCTGAAAATTTTTCATTCATTCAGCCAGATATAAAGATGGAGTCTTTAAAATCACTTTGTGCTACAATGAATGCAGTGGATAAACATTGCACTGCTATTTCTATTAATCAGTGCTATTTTTCCTGTTAAAAGCGTGGCACTCATTATCTCAGACCACATAGAGAAGACTTTTGGGTACTGAGAATCATGGCTGAGATAGTTAACTGTAGGTCAACTTGGCATTTCCAGCAGTAGGCTCTGCCTACATTTTCTCTCACTGGGTTTAATCCAAAAGCCAAATAGAAAAGAGAACACATTGCCTCTGATTTCAGTTGAGCTTATATCGAACCAAGCAAGAGATCATAGAATCATCAGGTTGGAAGAGACCCACCGGATCATCGAGTCCAACCATCCCTATCAAACACTAAACCATGCCCCTCAGCACCTAGTCCACCCGTGCCTTAAACACCTCCAGGGAAAGCGACTCAACCACCTCCCTGGGTAGCCCATTCCAGTGCCCAATGACCCTTTCTGTGAAAAATTTTCTCCTAATGTCCAGCCTAAATCTCCCCTGGCGGATCTTGAGGCCATTTCCTCTTGTCCTGTCCCCTGTCACTTGGGAGAAGAGGCCAGCACCCTCCTCTCTACAACCGCCTTTCAGGTAGTTATAGAGAGCAATGAGGTCTCCCCTCAGCCTCCTCTTCCCCAGGCTAAACAACCCCAGCTCTCTCCGCCGTTCCTCATAAGGCCTATTCTCCAGATGACTGAGAGATGAAACAGGCATTTCCAATTTTTCTTTCCCAAGAGATGAACTCACCGTTTTCTGTGTTTTGCATCTTTTTGTTTCCAGTTTTCCATCTTAATTTTTAAGCTGTATGCACCCCTGGGATCATCTCTCTGTCCACTCAGGTTTCCATCACATATCTTCCTATGCATGGACAGGTAATACCAACCAGAGAATAGAAACATTCTGCAGGTTCTGGCTTGGTTACCAGCTCCTAGGAGAGTTCACTTTAAAGGTACGCCAAAACATGTAGTCTCCAGAAGTTTCATTCACAAAATATTTGGTTTCACAAGGCAACAATCCCATTGTTTTCAATAGGGACCAACTATATACCATTTCCTTTGCCCTTCTATTTCAGCCTGCAATCCCAGGGGGATCCAGGTTTAGCACTCTGTCTGTGAGTAGGACTCCTGAGGAGGTTCCTATGATGCCTCCTCTCCTTCCCTCCCCTTCCAGGCAGGGTCCTCAGGCATCATCCAAGCTCAGAGGTGACCCAGAGCACACCTTGACAGCACTCGAGGAAGTGTATGCCAGGAAGCCTGCGCCTTGTTCTGCCTTTCCTTTGGAGAAGACATATCTACTTACTAACATGTAATTTGCCCTATTCCTTTTACTCTACATATCACTTCTAATGTTTCCCCATGAAAGCCAAGGGGACAAAAAGGAGTAACTAAGTGTAAACAACGCCTTTTCACGTAACTCTCTTCCATTTGGAGTTTCCTCAAGTCCCAGGTCCTCACTGCCACATACTGCTGCTAAACACGTGTAGAACTGCTGTGTACACACACACCTAATTAAAATGAGGCCTTGGAAATTCCTTTGTTTCCCCAAAACAGCAGCACTTCAGCTGCACGCTGACAGAAAGACAAGCAGAGGAAGACAAGAACTGCTAGCTCTCTTATTCACAGGAAACCTGGACAGATGACCATTGTACGTGCCAGGCAGAAGAGGGGTTTCATAGCTCAAATATATCAGTGGTAGTCCTGACTGGAAATGCCCTTCACTTTACAGCTATTTCATCTACCAACACTAGTAGGTTTGCACAGACAGCAGGCCATGAAAGACTCAGTCTTGTTTGTCCATCCTGCATGCAAGAGAAGGAGCACTATATCCTCCTTTTTGAGAAGATTACAGCATAATACCTTAACTCTTCAGCAATGCAATTTTAATGATCAGAGACATCTCGTTTCTCCTTCTTTTGTGCACTGTCTCAGCACCAGGCACTAGAAGGCTGAATGTGACCAGCAGACCGCTCAGTCTGCCCTTGTGCCATGCAGCCTATTGTCACTTGTCCTTTGTCACTGTCTTCCTGCTACTTGGGAAGAGAGATACACACCACAATTTTTTTTCCTTTGCCCACGATATTTTCAAAAGACTCTCTGTGAGAGAAGCTTCCAACTAAAGAAGGTAGTGCTCTGATTTTCCTTCTAAAGGCAGTGCAAACGCATCTCTGTCCATGCAAATCCACACCTCAATCCAACTGAAATTAGCAGAACTTTTTGCCATTCTTTTTAATAGGAGAATAAAATCCTTTCATGATATTAAAAAAAAAAGGAAGTAGAAACTGAAAGAAAAAATATTTTTTTAAAAGTATGATTTTCTCTTTTGCCTTATCTTAATCTAGAGAAACTTTTCATTCATACATAAAATTACTGAACACCTTCAGCTGGGAACAACCTTCAAAAGTCATGAGGTCCAATCCTTGCTCAAATTAAGGCTAACTTAAAGCGTATTGCTTGTGAGTTATAGGATGAAAATAAATATCTTACATTTTTTTTAGTTACAACCCTGTGCAGAATGGCTCTAGAAATATTGCAATAGTGGTTTGCTAATGGGAGCACACTGAGTTTTCTAGCTTCCTTCATTTGTGGTCACTTTGCAAGCATTGCTGAGGTGCCACAGAATTCCCGCATGCACACTTTGGCACCAGTGCATGCCCTCTTTCTTTATTTACTTCACAACCATCATGGGATCAGATATAAAGGACTACTAGAGCTATTTCAGTACTCCACTCTGAGTGTCTGAGTAAGAAATACTGCCCTGAAGTGATTAAGTACCCTGCACTGCATAACCTTAAACCCAGAACATAAGAAGACTTTGCCCTCATGTGTCTGTGTTTCAGAGAGCAAGCCAGAAGCAGGGCAGGATTTGCCTCCTCCAGCTCAGGAAATCAAGCCAGATCTCTAATTAGCAAAACCTAGCAATGCTCTGGCAAACCTGCCAGGTGGAACAGACAGGAAGCGTTTCTCACAAATAAGAGAACAGCATATGCAAAAAGCTAAGAAAGATAATTTTGGTAATTTCTCATTAAGAGACGACGCAGTGAGTCAACCGTATAGAAATGCTACACCACTTCATAAGCCAACAGTGCAGATGTTAGGGACACCATCATGTGCCTCTTTCCTTTTCAGCTTTCTACCAGCTCACAGCAGAGTAGACTGGTGATGTGATCCCATCTGATAGAATTGTTTCAAGCAACTGAAATTCAAATCAATAACTAAAGCTTCTGGTGCATAGAGGAACCAAGTGCTGCTTCCCAGTTCCCTGTCACTGGCATTCTGCTGGTGAGCACCTGCAGACAGCTCTTCTCAGAGTCACCTTTGTAGCAGCTGGTCTCCTGTCATGATACAAGAGGATCTACTCGCACAAAGATGAAGTGTGCTTTAAAATACTCTTTTTTAAGCCCTTTTTAAAAAATCTCCACTTTGAAGCAAGTACAGCCAAACCACTAAGCACTTCTGATGTGAAAAATGCCACTGGGAGCATTTGCCAGTGTTATCATTATTACTTCACATAAACTACCGATACCCGTAAAAGTAGTGACCGATATAACATATACACTTCCCCCAATGTTGTCTTCCCATCTTGAAGAGGACAGCTTTGTCTTAATACTACATAAATCCAAAATTAATAGCTTCAAAAGATTCCCCAGGCTTCACATCCAGTTGCTGTCAACCTATAATAAAAGAAGGAAAGATCCAAGGCCTGAGTCAGAGCATTTATCACAACACGCTTGAATATATACCCGTGGTGAAGGCCCTGAGCAAAACACAGGCACTGGCTAACATGTAATGTCAGCCCTAGTTTGAAGTTACACGTCTCTTTAAATATTAGCCAAAGAAAAATACTTCTGTTTATTTTGTTCTTCTGAAAGTCACTAATTGAAATGCCTATGAAAAAGTGATTCATTTTTTCATCAATAATGCTGCAAGTGCCTTCATTGCAGGTACCACACAGACTGAACCAGGCAAATACATGCTGCACTTCCCCCATATCTTTCAACAGACACCTTGGTTTTAAACCCAAATCCTCAATTTGGTGTAGAAAAAAAACCCCACTGTTTCTTTCTAGAGGCACTGCTACTTCAGCAGCAACAAGGAAAAGGAGGCCACCATGAACACAGAGTCTGTGCAGCACAGCAAATGCTCCATTTTCTGGTTGAAAATGAGATAGGGTTTAGGGTTTCATGCTCAGAGGTCAGGAGGTGGTCATCCACTCATCAGGACAAAATAGCTGTGGTCTCTGTGCAGCAGGAGCTCTCTGCTGGCTCTATGAGTGCATGGCAGAAGGTATAAGTACCATCATGGAGCTGTATGAGGGCAGGATGAAGTATTCTGTCTCAATACACATGATGCTGCGGGTGCAAAACAGAGGGAGTGTGCCATGCTCTTTTAAAAGATCTTACAGCAGTAGCTCCCTGCAAAGGAAGGAGTTTGATTATATTTTACTGAGTAGTTTTGAGACAACTGCTCTCTTACTTTCTCAGGCGTATCCCAGGAAGAGGCAAGACAAATTTGTGGATACTTCAGTGGAAGTAAATGGCCATATTACTGAAAAGTACTGGGAACAGAGCACTCTCAAAACCCACAAAAATAGTGCTCCATAAATGCATTGGGTGTAGCACTTGAGTCCTGTGACTGAGCTCCTGAAGGAAAGCATTTTCTATATTTTAAAAGTAATCATTATGAGCAAGATCGATTTGGCAGCTCTTGCAATAGTAAGTATTCTCATTCATTGTAATGGGACTAATCACATAGAAATGCATGACTGATCTCAAAATACTTCTTATTTAGTTAATGTCTTCACTGATATTTCTTGGTTCTGTCATGCTTCTTTACAGAATATTCTCATGTGCTGTCTTTTTTAAAATATTTAACAGTGTAACCTCTAACTTTTCTATTCCAGGTTGTTTGTTTTGGTTTGGGTTTTAGTTGTTTGAGGTTTTTTTCATTTTTATTGTTTTCTTTTTAAAACTGTCTTTTTTAAACAAAGTCCAACAGCATATTTCATAACCTAAGTGGCATATCATGTATGTACCTCACCCTGATAACTTTATCCTTGTGTTTCTGTGAACATGTCACCTTCTGCAACCATGTCTAATTTATTTTCCACATACAGTTTTGTTCACCTTTGACCCAAAATTTCAGTGATCAAAGGATGCGTTACAATGGCATGAATTATATTGAAGACACTAACACGAGCAATCATTGCCTGTTTTAGATCACTGACTTCCGAGGTGGAGCTAAACTACCTGATTAGGCACTTCACCTGTAAGTATTGTGGCACATGTCCCTCCAGCCACAATGAAAGCAAGTTCTCCTTTAATTTAAAAAACATTATTATTATGCAAAATAACAACCTCTTTTTCAACCATTAAATAACTTGGGCATAGGCATGGATTTCTTTCTCTTACACCTGAAGTTGTTAGGGATTTGGACTGAATAAGAAATGTAAGATAAATCCTTAATCCTGCCATCTTTTAACTATTCCAGCCCCTCACTGCTATTTTTCTTTAATAAGTTTTGGAACTGCTGCTGTATTGTTCTTCAGCAGCCATACTAAGAGATGCCCTCATTTTCCTATGCTAATTCCTCCAGCAGTTTAATGAATATGAAATTACACATACATGTACAGACCTTATATAGACTAAAAAATGACGCATGATGAAAGAATATTCAAAATATTACAAAGATTGCTTCTTTTTGGCAATCAGGTATTATTGGATGGTTATGACACACAATTTCAAAGGATTATGTTCTTTGTTCCTTTTTCAGTGCCCAAAGGTACCAAATATGATTTAATATAGCAGTCACAAATGTCTTAGCTATCTGAATGCTGCTCAGTGACTTCCAACAATCACCTTCTTGCAAATGAGAATAAATAAATATTTTGTAGTGCAGATGACAAGCCATGTGCCATCTGCATAGGCAGTTTACTGGACATGATAAATCCACTAAATACATCAAGCTAATCTTAAAATTGAAAAGGAATAATCTGAATGAGATTTAAAATTAATTGTGCAACATAAGACTTATTTCTCTGTGTTCAAAGTTTTCCCTGTGCTTCATTTTGGAGTAGTAAGCTTACCTTGAGGCCTATTTCACAATGACTGAAGTATTAGAATATTTGCTCCCTTTCACAAATTCCCAACGCATTTCTAACTTGCTCAGATGGATTTAGGAGTTCAAGGTCCATAAGGTATTGTTTTCTTTAGAAATATAAATTAGTCTTAGCAAAGGCATTGAGAGAGATTCTGGCACCCACAGCATGTCCTGTCTTCCTTCCTTTATTCTTCCGGGTTCCTTTGAAGGAATCTCAATGCCAAAAGACTTCATTGCTTTTTCCTGGTTAGCAGCACTGCCAAAAAGTAGTAGGGTTTGGGCATCTTTCTGCCAAAGGTTAGAGAGGATGATGGGGGCTGAGGAAAGACACGCAACTCCAAGTCTAAGATCTTCCACCCCTCCCTCCAGTGTAACACCCATTTCACCAACATGGAAACACTCTCTTCTTCCCAATTAAAAAAGATATTTGTAATACCACCTATGAACTGCAGGCAAAACTCCCCAAAGTGCTCAAAGGCCAGATTTCCTTTGCCTCTTGGCTTCGGGACCTAAGCATTCTCTGAGAAAGCTTAGCCAAAGCATCTGAAGAGAGCAGTGCTTAACAAATAAGCAGTGCTGATTTGTAATAATCAAAGCTAAAAACTTCCCAAAAGGAGACAAAACTTGCTTGCCACAAACAACATAAGAGAGATTAAATCCAAGTGACTGAACGCAACATGTAAACACACAGCCAGCTGGGAACACATCCCAGAGGTTTTATTTAAGCATCAGTGCAGAGCTAGAGAAAAATAATTATGCACGTAAAGTGTCACTGTAAATGACAGCTAATAAAACAGGAGGCTGAAATTATTGTTGCTGCTTCAGAGGTCAAGAAGGCAAACACAATCAGAGCATCAATGACAAGTTGTCATGCAAAACTTCACTTGAAAAATGCCACTTCACTTAAATGGCACAATGAATTCTAATTAATAGGAAGCATTAGACTGGAACATAAGGCAGCAAACATTACTAAAGAATAAACATATTCTTCCATGAAGGAAAATTTACTCTGATCATGTTGTCAAGCTGACAGGAGCATCTTCCAGGAGCAAGTGGATCCAAATTATCAGCAGCGTTGTAATTGCTATCCTCAGTACTAACACTTCCCTTGACTCAAGAACAATTAAGCCTTGAGTGTTAGCTATGGAGATAAGAATAATATCATGAAGCCACATAGCAACTGTAATAATAACAACCTGTTAATACTTTGGGAATAGAGGAATGCTGGAGAGCATTAGCAGACCAGATTGATAGTTAAAGCATTAGCTTAGGTCTTGAATCTAACACTTGGCTGACAGGGATCTAGCAAGTCCCAGCTTCAGCCTGCCCAAGTGAAACTCAAGTACAACACTTAACAACCAGGACCCCTTGATTTCCCAAGGCTGCTGTGATGACTTCCAGCTGGCATTTTAAAGAGCAGTGGTTTCATCAGTGTTCCTCCAGATGTTTGTCCTTCATCTCTTCTGAAGGGGAATCATAGAACCACTCGGTTGGAAAAGACCTTTAAGATCATCAAGTCCAACCATACCTGTCTGCTACTAAAACACATATACTAAACCCTAAGCACTTCATATACCTGTCTCTTAAATACTGCCAGGGATGGTGACTCAACCACCTCCCTAGGCAGCCTGTTCCAGTGTCCAATAACCCTTTCAGTGAAGAAATTTTTCCTGAAACTCCCCTAGCGCAACTTGAGGCCATTCCCTCTCATCACATCTTGTCCTATTGCTTATCACTTGGGAGAAGAGACTAACACCCACCTCACTACAACCTCCTTCAGGTAGTTGTAGACAGTGATAAGGTCTCCTGTCAGCCTCCTGTTCTCTAGACTAAACAATCCCAGCTGCTCCTTATAAGACTTGTTTCTCCAGCACCAACTTTTTTGCTCTTCTCTGGACATGCTCCAGGTCCGCAATGTATTTATTTCATGTAATGAGAGGCCCAAACCCAAACACAGTATTTGAGATGCAGCCTCACCAGTGCCGAGTACAGGGGCACAACCACTCTCCTTGTCCTGCTGGCTGTGCTGTTTCAGATACAGGACAAGACGGTCTTGGTCTTCTTGGCCACCTGGACCACTGCTGATTCACATTCAGCTGGCTGTCAACCAAAAAAGGAAAGGGCACAACTTTACAGCCAGATGAAATAAAGTTACTAGCAATCAATTGCTCTCTGCAGTAAAGTGAGCTGCAAACTGCAGTCATGGAGGAGCTGCTATACCTCCCATTCAACCAGGTTCTGGGACAATCATCATTCAAGAATGCCAGGCTCCAGTGCCAACACATGTCAGCTTGCTGTCGGTTTCCACTGTGAGGCAGGCGGTTTCCATGTAATCATTTCTGTCTACATTTAATAGGGAGAAGAGGCAAAACAACTACCTTAATATTCACCTCTCTTGCAACCAAAAATTCAGTATGTGGCAAAATAATTTTTTTTTCCAGAAGAAACATGCATCCAAATATCATGAAAAACTTTCAGCTCAAATCCACCCTAAATTATGCTTCTGGAAATTAATTCTATTGAAGTGAAGCAAGATGCCCATTATTAGTTGATCTATATATGCTGTATAATTTATGGAAAGCAGACAATCAACTAAAAGCTAAGGAGAGAAGCAGTCATTAGGTCTTAGGTATTTCCTGCTGGAATTCTATTTAAGTGTTGAGGTTACCAGAAAGAAATTAACTCTACCTGCAAAGGAATTTTCAAAAGTAGCACAGGATGTCCTGTTCTGGACTTTCTAAAGATATCCATTGGCGTTTGTAATAGCAAAGCTAGCCAACAGCTAGGGCTCTGGAAAATCCCACTGCTTTTGTCATCTGAGGAGCCATGATATGAGATTCTGTAAATTAATGCTGACAAATTATTTACTCTTCTAGGAGCAGCAGTCTACCACCTTCCCTTGTGCTCTGTAAGTTATATACACATTCAACACTTTTTTTACTATACACCACATACACAGTACATGGGCTATAAAATATAGATATGAATATGAAAGATTGAAATCAGTTTTGATTATCAAGTTCTACTTTAAAATCCAGATTTTGTCCAGGAAAAAAATCCACAGCTTTGCCAGAGATTTCTTAGATTTGCCCATATAGCATTTTTAAGAAAAATAATACACACTGCAGGCCACATTATGTTTTGAGTTACAAAGGTTGCATAAGAGTGAGAACATAAATTGGCCTGCGAGGTCTGTAATTCTGCATTATGATAATGTTCAAGGTGTAAAGAATGCAGATTGTCTTTAAATTGATGGCTCGCAGTTGGGAGAAAAGACCATCTACCTCCTGTTGACTAATGAAAAGGGGTACGGGGCCACCAAATAAGGGCAAATAAAGGAGTCTGAACATCCTAAAGATCCCATTTTCAGAGTACATTTTAAGGGAAATGGGGATTATTAACGGTATACATGTTTGGTAATAATCACAACTTTGGAAGTGGTGGAGGAAATCAATATAAAATAAATTGGCTTGATATTGTGCTATTCACATGGCATACAACAGCACATAAAACATTATATCCTTCAAAACACCAGTGGTAATGGGAGAAGAAAACAACACTTTGCATTTGCACAATGGACAGCAACACCTGTCCTATATCTCCATGCATTTTCATTCTTTGTTCACTTCCCAGAGCATTACAATTGCAATTGTATCCACTTGGTAACTGATGAAAATACCAATTGCTCTCATTTAATCATGGAGCACACATCACTAAGGAGCAAAAGAGCTCAGCCTGCAACTGAGGACCACTTGTTTGAAAAGTTCTGTGACTTCAGTAAGGTTTTGTGTGAACATCCTACAGCAGGTGTGTAAATTGTATGTGTAAATTGTTCATCTTTACCTACAAGGGTCAGAAAAAAACCCAAAACTCAAATTCAGTATTCTAAGAAGAGGAACATTTTGCTGTAACTGGTTCCAGAGAAAGTTAACATAGTTATAATTTTTACTTCAAGTCTAATTCCAAAATGATTTAATAACTTTTAATAACTTGCTCTACTTCAAAATGCAATAAAAAAAAAAATGCCAGGAAACTTTCTGTATGTTCTTAACTGTGTGGTAGGACTAGAGCAATAAAGCTTAGGTTCTGGTTGACATGATTCAAAATAAATCACTTGCATTCCTGAAGCACAAAATAAAAGACAGACAAGGATAAAGCATAAAGAGGAAAACATCAGTACAAATTTTGGGGAATGCATTATTACAGTTCAAGAGTAGAAAACCCAGAAATAGAAAGAAAACAAGATAATAAATAAAAAGTGAGTCCATAAAAAAACCCAGCATACTACATGGGGGAACTGCAAGGACATCAGCTACCCATGTATGTGGGGAAGAAACTGGTAAAATTTGATTTTGGAAGGTCTCTGCTGCTAATATGCATTCATTGTCAGTGCTAAAAGAGAAAGGACACACAATCTGAATCCAAATAGTGTTCCTTATGCTCACCTCCAATGAGTATAAACTGACTGTAAATCTACTGATCGTAGAAGAGGCACTTGGAGTTGAAACTGAATGAAGTGCTATTGGCTAAGCAAGTTGTCTGCCCTCTCACCTTTCCTAGTAACGTGCCATTTGACAGGTCTCATCGCTCTGCATCACTGTGAGAAGGAGGGAGAGTTGCAAAGGGCACTGAACCAAGAGAAATAAGACACAGCTTCATGCAGCAGCAGCAGCAGCAAGGGACTAAGCACCACGCACTGTGATTTAATGGAGAGAGATGATGTTTGCAGCTCCTGAGGGAAATTTTCAGGGGGCTGATTGCAGCTGCTATGAAAACAGGGGGAGGATACAATGTCACACCATGACCTGAATGACTACTGTTACATTGTCCCAGTGTACAGCTCCACTTGCCAGCTGGGAAGCCAGGATAGACCTCATTAAGTGCATCTGTTAGGTAATTATTACAACTTTCCCTGCATCATGCTTCCAACTTTGCACAAGGCTATTGATGTAGTCATGGGGTTTAAGTTCCCAGGCCTGAAAATCTCAATCCTGTAGCTATTAGAAATCTGGGATCCAGTTACAGCAGGATTGTTAGATACAAGCTCTGTCACCAGGCAGGGAGAAAAATCATACCGGTATAATCTTGACAAAGCCTTGGAAGTAAGCCATGGAAAAGCTGCATGATTTACCTTCCCTGTATGCAGGGCAGCTCCTTTTCTAATCTACAGCAGCATTCATGTTAACTGGAGAAGAATGTCCAGGACAGATCCTTTGCTCATTTAAATCATTGTAATGATGCTGGTTTACTGCTGAACAGGATCCTGCCTGTTGGCTTGGTTTGCACTAGTACACAAGTAAGTAGAGGATGCATCCAGGAGCCTTTTGCTTTCTTACACATGCAAAACTACAGAACTCAGAAAAATGAGCTTGCATTTACACTACATGAGGAAAATAGACTAATTAGCACAGAACAAGGGTTTAAAATAGAAAATATGCAGCAGAAATTCAAATCCCCAAAGATAATTATGTTTGAAAGCTCCTAGACTCTGGGCCTCACAGAAGCAGTATGAGGAGGAGGATGTCAACCTCTGGCTTTTGATGTGGGAGAGAGAGCGGACTGGGGCTGCAAATGAGAGAAGGCTGTTCCTGGTCAGAGCCTGTCTGCTCAGAAACAGGCCTGCCAGCCTGCCTGCTACTGAGCTCAAAAGGCACAGAAAAGTCCATGCCTGTTTATTTCTTTTAGAACTTTGGGCATTCTAGGAAATCTGAAATATGCAATTAATTTCTGTCCATCAATTCAGAAGGCATTGGGAGCAGGAGTAGTTGGCCAAAGACCAGAGAGAAAACAAAAGCTGGGGTGACACTGTGTCTCACCATCAGGGCTCTGGAGGGTATTTTCACATGTTTTGAACTCAGCTGCAGAGAATGGGGATGTACATTCACTCACATCAAAACATGCTGCAAAAATTTTCCTGTTCACAGCTTCTCTGAGAAATAAAATCAAGAGGAGGAAGGAGACTAGCACTTCTGATGTGACCCTGCCACAGGGACCTGCAGGCTGAATCTGATCCTGTGGGAGATGCTGCTGAACATGGAGTGCAATCCTGCATAGTAACCTCTCACTCAAAACAAAATACCTCTGATAAAGAAGGGGACAGCCTCAAACCCACTGCGTTTCTGGATGCCAAGACATAAGCAGCAGAGCGCAGCTGTGAACAGCAGGTAGCAGAGATAAGGTAGACTCTCCACAGAGGCAAATGGGCAGAGCTCCTCAAAAACATTGCCAGGCTTTTTGCCACATGAGAACTACCTCTGTAATCTTTTCAAAGATGATTTACTTCATTTACAGTAATCCACCCCTGCAATATCAAGATGTTAGTGTAATATCAATACCTTGTAGATGACACAGAAATCACCATCTCCACCCTCTTACAGAAGTAGCTACAGATTAAGTACCAACAGTAGGAATTCCTGTTGCCCATCACTGTGGCAGATATCATCCACCTTAAAGGGCCAGCTGGGTATCTCACATATAGGCATGCCAACTATGAAGACTCTTTTCAGTTGCATTTTCATGCAGAACAGACAGACCAGACTGATTTGAAGCTCAAACACAACTTTATAATGGATGGAGAAGAAAAAAAACCTCTTGTAACTTCAGAGCTTTAGTTCACAATCTATTTGCTGACAGCTTTCTTTAGGTGAATTTGCTGAGAGTAGGACTATGTTGTGAGAGATTTTTATTCTTTCTAGTTTATCATAACTATATCAGACTTCCTTAAATTACATTAAAGTTTTCGTGTCCTATTCCAAGCTCAGTATATGTATTATATTGATAAACTTAGATTTCTCAATTCATAGATTTCAGGTGACAGTGCTCCACTGTTTACACAGAAATCATCAGTGCTCCCTACTGGCTCTAATTAAGAAAATATTGTCTCAATAAGTTCTATCTGGAGAGAAAGGGAGGAAAAAAAACCCAAAGTTCTGGGAGGTTAATTGATGTTTTTTAAACCTGTTGCATTATGCCCTAACAAAGAAGATTATAGAATCATAGAATAACCAGGTTGGAAGAGACCCACCGGATCATTGAGTCCAACCATTCCTATCAAACACTAAACCATGCCCCTTAGCACCTCATCCACCCGTCCCTTAAACACCTCCAGGGAAGGTGACTCAACCACCTCCCTGGGCAGCCTGTTCCAGTGCCCAATGACCCTTTAGGTACAAATAAAAGGAAAGCCTATAATCCTCAGCAGGAGTGGTGGTTATGCATTCTCCCTTTACTTTTTGGGCAGGGACACCATTTGTGTGCATGCAAGCAGAGACACCTTCTCCCCTCTCTGAAATCAAACTTATCCCATAGACATTTCTCCCAGACCTGCTTTGAAGAAAAGCTACGAGTGACATACATGCAGAAGTATTGAGAGATTTGTCAGCACCTCATAATTACAGTGTGCTTTCAGTCAGAAGGGCATTTTTTATTATAAGCAACTAACAACAGAATTAGAGTAAATCTCCATGAAAATGCACTGTGTATGGGCCTACAGGTGCCTTCTGCTGAAAACTGCCTCTTTTTTGCATTGTGAAGGTGTCATTGCCTTCAGATGAATGGCAAACTCCAATATGGCTGAAAACCAATACACAATAAAAGTTAACTTAATTGCTACAATGTACACAGTTCTTTATACAGTACAAAAAATGAAACTGCTGTTATTTCTCTGGTTTCTTTCTAAAATAATTTTTAAAAGTCCTTCCTGTCTATTCCACTCCTAACAGACAACTGTTCAAGAGAATAACAGAAAATACACAGCATCATTTTCTTTAAAACTTAAGTACACATGAAGTGATCTCTCAGAGGGACCAGCAAGAACTACTTTGGTTGTTCTGCCTGTGACACTGAAAAGGATGTTGAAATGGGTTTCAAGTAGTGAACTGTAACATGAGGAACTCCAGTAGCATTAGGAAAACCCTATTTTTACAGAATTATTTCAAAATAGGTCCCAAAAGGACCACTGAGCAAAACTCAGATCTTCTGTAGTAATTGGAGGACAGGGTTATGCACACAAAATAGAGAGTATTCTCCTAAAGAAAATTTCCTGCAAGATTCAGAAATCACTGCTGTGAGCTAGACTGTTTCAGTGTCACATCTCTCCTCTCCAGTAACACCTGAGTTACAGCAGAACTCCCAATCACTTCATTTCATTCTAATCTATAAAAATAAATTTTTTGGACATGTTGGACAGGACAAAATAGTGTTGCCAGGTGCTTCTGGATATAAAAAGCAGAGAGTGGGAGCTTTAATGAAGTTAGCTCTTAGTCATAGGAAGGTGATAAATGCAGAAAGAAAATATCCTCTTGTTACTGTTTGTGTTTACTATTTTCACAGGTTTAAAGACAGTGGATGTTTCTCTGTCTTGCACCTTTAGTCAGTCAATTACAGCAGCAAAGTCAGCAGGTAACATAATGATATTCTGATTTAATTGCCTTTCATTTGCACTGGAGTGATGAGACAAGGTGCAGGACAAAACAAAAGTAAGCCTTAAGTCTTGATTTTATTTCCTTTAAACTCAGATGCTATCCTGTTATGTTTTACTTCTAGCGGAGGAAAATTTAGCCAAAGCTGAACAAGAGCTCAAAGATAATAATTTCTGTATAGAAAACTTCATGGACTCTGAAATTTGCTGATATTAAGCATGGTGAATACAGATCTTCAAGCCTTCATCTGAGACTCTTTGCTCTAGAAAGTTCATTGTGATTTGCATGATTCCTGTCTTGAATGGTCCCACTAAATGGCTCACACTGCGGCTCTACTGTAGTCCCTTTATATTCAGCTACCAGTGCAAAAAAAATCCATAAAAGCAGAATATCCAAAACTACATGGAAATCTTCCACAGGCATAGAAAAACACACTTCGGGCCTCCTCACGGTCTCTGTTGAACGGGTGGTATCTGGAGGAAAGGGATTTGCAATTACTTTGTTTCTTCATACAGAAGAAAGCAATCAAGTATTGGCATATATTTGCCTTTCTGATAGAACACATCCCTTTCTTCCGCAGGGATCTGAAGTCTTTGGGAAGTAGTGTGGAATCCCCACAGCTCTTCTGTTCTACTGCTAGTGCTGTAAGCAAACAAGGTAAAAATTAGAGCAGTCAAGAAGCTGCTCTAGGTTGTCCTGCTGCATGAACAGATGCTGACCATCTCCAGAGACAGGAGGTTATATAGCTGCAAACCATTAGCAAGAAGCTCTTTTTGCAACATCTTTCTTCCATGCCCACATACTTTCATGTCTGATGTTAATCCCAGGTCTTTCATTAAAATTTTCATTAAGTTTCATTTTAAGAGATCACTTTTCCAAAACGCTGTGAAGATCATTCTTTCTTAGCAATCAGTATAAGGGTGAATTAATGCAAAATATTTTTTCTTTTGCACTCAAATGGAAACTCTTATCTCTCAACCTGCCATTACTCTTTCTCAAAAGTATCAGCCTTCTCTCCCAGCTGACACTTCACCAGCAGATGCAGCAGCTCAGCATTTCCCAAGAACTTCTTAAAAAAATTGCAGTACCCTAAGATAGGTCCCTACACATAAGTTTTATTTGAAGGAAAAAAAGAAGTTTAAGCTTATCTCTGACACACTAATATCAATGTAGGATCTTCTGAATACATTCATTTTCTCCAGTATAAAGGTTAATAAATACATTAATCACTCAGTTCTGTCTACCACACAGTGCTGGTAATACTAGATAGAATGTTTACAAAGTTTTCACAGTTATGTGAGTCAATCCACTGCATACTTGCCCAGATATAAAAATAAATGTTATATAATACACAGATCACACAATCAATACACCGGTTATGTGTACCAAATAGGAGAAAATAGCACATTAACTCCTATGCAACAACTGTCCTAAGAAGCAGAAGATGTAGTTCTAAGCCTGAGTCATTTCATCCAAAGTTTGTTCTAGTTGTTTTGTGAGCATAAGAAATAGACAGTAGAGCAACAAATAAAGCAATCCTGATGGTTTGTTGATGAACAAAAAAAAATAATTAGGCACAGTCACAAATGTTCAGTGTCTTCAGATAATGTGTCTAGGCTCAAAATGGAAATGTTTATCCTCCAGACTGACACAAACTAACGAGACAACAGTATCAGTAATGATGCTGAGAGGGAAAGAGGTTAAGATAGGGAGTTCAAAAGAGAGCATATTTCAGCTTAAACTGTGAAGGGACTACCACCTAGAGAAAGAAATTTGAGAAGTAGTATTTTCCTGACAGTTTCACCCTTGAAATGCAATACTCACATTAACTACATGAAGATATATAAATGAAACATACACTTCCATCTCCAATTTTTTTCAGCAAATTTGTTTGCAAGATGTTAATTATTGCAAAACTATTTCTTCATGAAACAGAGAGGTAAATAAGTGCCTCCTCCCACACCACTAAAAAGTGTGTATCCATCATTATTAGACGAAATTGTGACCCAATTGCAAGTAGTACAAATTAGGAAAAATTTCCCTGGTTTCACAACTGCAAGAAGATCTCTGCCATCTTAAAGGTATTCAAGTGGAATTTGTATTGATTGATTATTACAAGTTTAACCATATATTATAGCATGGATTTATTCTAAAAATTAATATGAGATGTAAATTTTTTTCTAAATCTGTAAGGATTTATATAATGTAGCCTGTTGAGATACACAGTTTAAGCAGACCAGCCTTCTCAGAGAATCCTCAGATTTTAACTTTCGCACAACAAGTCTCTTGGAAGAACACGTAGACACCTGATGCTCTGAGAAGCCTCACTTTTCACAGGACAGTGAACACAAACAATAAACTGCACAACCAGTCCTAAAATTCCTAATCTTTCCTTGCATCTTTCCCTACCCCAGCAATTTTGCTTTTTGTGTTTGAGACAACAAGAACTGTTACGTACATATTTACGCAAACTGAGAAATGGCAAAAGGTTACAGAATTTGGAAACACTGGTTAAGTGAGCAAATATTGGAAACAAAGCCAAGGCTCCCAATGGTTATGTTCTGTGCTCATCATAAGGAAATTCAGAGAGCAAGTTGGAAACCTCCAGTCCTGAATCCCAGGCTTTCCTGAGATAAGGTTCCAAGGCAAAAGTTCTGCAAATGTCTCTGTGAACTTGTGCCAAAACCCAGCAAATGGATTTAGAGCAGCTGTATGTTAAAGGCAGAAGAAAATACAGAAGGCAGAATGGAAAACCAACCCAGACAAAATTTGCAGGGCATCTATAGATTTTAAAGGCACATATTGACAGAAGGGAGGTATCAACAGCTGTCTTTCACCTGAACTTACTGGAGCTTCAAACTGAGAGAAAAGGAGAGAGATAGTGAAGGAAAGAACAGGAATTAAATCAGGCTTACCAATTGTAAAGCTATAGCCATCGATGCTGAAAGTAGCACTCCGGCATTTTTTAAATCCTTCCTTTCTGCTGCTTGGCTCTGTCATGATCCTGCCAGTTTGTACTTTCAGCAGCAGCCTTGCTCTCCCCGCTGGAAGCACAGCACTCGATCTCAGTCTTAGCTGCCCTTGAATATCTGCCAGTGACAGCACACACACCCAGCCTCACGCATCTCCCGGCGCGGGGAGCTGATTCTGAGAGGAACGTACCCAGCAGCTTTCTCCTCCCCCAAAGACTCTCACTGGCATGGTACTGACGTGCCTACTCAGAGTTTAACAACTGGTTAGAGGCTCGCGGTATCTAAACCGGCAGTCAATTAGCGCAAGACTACCGAGTCAATAAGCCAGCTCTGCCTGTCAAATCTCTTGTGTAGGAGTTCAGCACACAATTAAAAAAAGACAAAGGGTTAGATTTTGCTGTGATCTACCCACAGAAGCTTCTTGTATTCCCTGCTAGGCAGCAGCCCCTGCTTCTGTGGCTCTTCTTGCTCATGGGTGTTTCTAACTTGTAGAAAATTGTGCTCAGGTTTCAGTCCTTCAAATACAAGGAGCATGTTTTAATCATTTGAAGTACAATGAATCAACCCAAGATTACAGTACACCATCAATCAGGTATGCTTACACTAATGGGAATTTTCTGGAAACAACCGTCAGCAGAACGCAAGAGATTATCAGTAAGTACAAGTGCAAGCAACTGTGGGAAAACAACAGAAGTGGTTCAAAAGTAATGATGATAAATTGAGCAAAATGTACACGCATATACAAAAATAAAGTCTTTTGAAGCACTTCCTCCTCCTGGTGGTTCATCAAGCGTTTTATATACTCCTCTCTGTGTTTTTTTAAAAAATGTTTCTTTAAAAAATGTGATTCAGAGTGCTTGCAATAATCCACTGAAAAAGGCAGGCACATCATCCCCATCCCATGAACAGACAAGATTTAGAGTCAAGGCTGGCAAATTTTTCACAGAAGCCTACCAGAAAGCCAAGATTTTATAAATAAGCGTACAAGAAAACACTGACAATGTCTTAATGATTCCAGTACCTATATCATAGAATCATAAAATCATAGAATAACCAGGTTGGAAGAGACCCACCGGATCATCGAGTCCAACCATTCCTATCAAAATAGGTGCAGTTGAAAGTCAGCTCCTTGTAACAGAAACACCTTAGAGGACCAGGACACCTTTCTTTGATTCTCCTGAATTCGTTTGCTGTCTCTGATTCTAGTGGCTGACAAAGCTGGCTACCTGATGGGTCTGAATTCTGCTGATTTGCTCAAGGCTTTATGCTATCCCAGGGTGAAAGTCGGGAACGAATATGTAACTAAAGGACAAAATGTCCAACAGGTATCTCAGTGCAATCCTTCTCTTTTTTTCTGCTATGTGTGTTAATACAGAAACATGTCACTGAAGTGCTCCAATTTTTAAGGTTCCCAAATATAAAAGTACATTCCACATAAATACAACAGGTTTGGCATTGCCCTGGGTGGAAACCACACGAAAACACTGAGTTTCAGGAAGACTGCCATCAAAATGGCCTCAAGATGCACCAGGTGAGAGTTAGGTTGGATAAAAGGAGGAATTTCTTTACTGAAAAGGTTGTCAAGCATTGCGACAGGCACTCCAGGGGAGTGGTTGAGTCACCATCTCTGGAGATGTTTAAAAGATGAGTAGATGTCATACTTGGGGACATGATCTGATGCTTTGCATGTTGCTGTTCAGCTCTTGGCTAGATTTCAGTTCCGCCATTTACACTCTGTTTTCCCAAACAATCCCTCCAGATTCACCTGGGGTACCGTACATTTTCTACCTTCCGCTGTTGGGCAGTACCAACAGTTCTTGTGGCTGTAGTTCAATGCCATGTAAAGTAATCCATGTATGTCATTTGTAAACCACCTGGGGATCCTTTGAGATGGAAAGCACAGTGTGAATTGAAAATATTTATTATTATTGCTATAAACAGACCAGGGTATCCATGGTAACATTTAATTTGTCAACACATAATACAGCAGTTATTTTAATATTTTTCCTTTCCTTTTCAATGTTCAGAACAGTTTTGCCTGTTTTCAGGAAGTCTATTTTAACCAAAGACCATATCAAATTAAACCAATGATGCATCCAATCTGCCTTCCTCTGAAACATGTTAGAGGAAGTTGTTATGGCTGTCTTTTCACAACAAATACGCAACACCATCCTTCCTACCCCTAGGCAGTCTGTTTCTGCCCTGCAGAATGAAAAGGCATATTATTTATGTAAATTTGTCTCAACGAGACTGAAAGCTTTTTAATTGCAGTTTACAACCAAATACTTTCCAAGCATAAACTTTGAAAATCAATTGCATGGAGAAATACTTCCGTGTATCAGCACAAAGGCATGAGACTTTTTATTTCAATTCTGTGCCCAGGGTAGTGTGAGGAAGCAGAAATTAAAGCATCAAGTAACATCCTGCCCCTGTGGAATTCAAGGGCAAAACTACCACTCCTTCCAGCAGGGCTGAGCTCTGTTATTCTGGTTTTCCACACCTGTGCTGCTGTTGACTTGGTTCCCAACAAAACCAGCTTTCACAGGAGCAGTGATGAATTTAAACCTCAGGCATCAATATACTTTTCTAGCACCCGTTACTGAAGTTAGTAGAATCTCTGAATTTTTGTCTTTTCAGAAGCGTCTCAAGTACCCTAAATCAACTGACAACTTGACTTTGAATATTAAAAACAAGCCCTACCTGGTCACACCAAAGGCCCATGGAGCCCAGTATCCTATATGCAGCTCTATCATATCTCCATCACTGCACAAAATTAGATGCTAATAAAATGATAAAGAAGCTAAAAATGATCAAGAACAGGGCAGGCTGTGGTGATACTAGATATCCAGCCACCACCACCAGCTCAAGTACGTCCTGAGCCAACTGTGTTTTCTTCTTTCAAAAACAGTCAAAAGTTTTCTCTTCAGTCAGCTTAAACCCTCAGCACCTTCAGCGTTCTTTGACAGAGAGGCCCACAGCTTAACTAAAATTAGCACAAAAACTTCTTGCTTTTGTTTGCTTTAAATCTTTCTCCTCCTAGCTACATGGTTGCTCTTCAGCCCAATATTCACACTGATATCAATTCTAAAGCCTTTTGGCTATGAATCCAAAGGTGAGGAATGGTTATGTGACAGGCAGAGGGGACCCCAGGATCCAGGATTTCTAGTCATGAGGAACCCCTGAGATTGTGGGTCCTGGTGAGAGTTGAGCCCAGAAGAACCAAGCAGGTTCTGCCTTTGAAAACACTGTTTCCCTCTATGAAATGCTGACAAAAGGAAGTCTCTAGTGTGCTGGAGTACTGTCTTCATTAACGCTGTTTTGTATTTCCCGATATACGTTCATTCTGTCTTACTTAAAGTGACTTCACACATGGATGAAAATACAAATGCATTCAATAAATACTTGGCAGAGGAAAGGGAAAAAAAACCCATATTAATATTATTTGAAGCTTGTACTTCAACTTAACTATTTCAAGCAGCTGTGCAACTCAGAGGAAATGGATTGTTTTGTTTAGAAATACAGGAGGAATCTGTACACCATCTTATTTTTAGCACCTAGCTGAGGTGCCTCAGTGAGGAGCCCTGAGGCTCTCCACAGCCCTGCAGTGAGCAGGCAACCTCTCAAAGGTGAATTAGAAAGTCCTAAAATCCAAATTCTCTGTAGAAAGCTCCTTCCTCAGAAGATGGAGAAAGCCTGAGGCATCTAAGACCTGGAAGAGGTAGCTTAGCAAGGAGACTGATGTTGAACAGCAGGATCCCCGATAACAGCTTATACTTCCTCCAGATTGCCTGTAGACATTATACGGTAAATCATGATTCGCTTCCAACTAGACACAATCACAAACAATGGTGACGTCCATCTTTTGTAATATGTCCAGGAAAAACACTGTATGAATAAGCTACCATATCATATAACTTTCCAGTGCAACTCACACTCAGGTAAGCCCAAGTGGTAAAGGAGATTCTGGTCTGGACATTTGCAAAGTTAAATGATGGGAAAGAGGCTGTAGGAGGAAAGGAGAATGGGAAGGCTTTGAAAGATCCCCTGTAAGTACACCTAGCCCCATATATTTCCTTCTCACAGGAATTTGTAGCCCTTAGCACCATGAAAGCCAAAAGCATTCCTGCCTCTGTCTGCAGTTCTACTTATTAAATTAGATTTTTCTCCTTCTTTGTTTTGTTTTGTTTTTTTATCCTAATAATAGAACTTCAACCACAAAACATTTTTAATGTTCCAGTTCCACTGTTGTCTAAACTGCTGATAGGATTTCAGTTTGCCTTTATATTTTAATTTGATTTTTTTGCTCTCATTTTGCACAATACTGAAGTATGATTCTCTAGTGTAATGTAATTCTCTGTATTACAGCAGCCATTCTTGAAAGCAACTTCACCAAAATCTGAACCAATAAAAATTATACTATTACATAACAAAATAAAGTTTGGGGTACCAGTGTTAAAAGCATGTTGCAAAAGAATTAATGCTACACAATTTTGCCATATACATGTGATGATGACAGGCTGCTTTTTCCCACAGCACTCCTGGGACTATCCCACAACTAAAGTGATACTGGAAGATTTTACTTTCCATCTTGTCAGAGAAAGACTTCTGATTCTCATGGTACTTGCACTGTAATTTACTTTGTTGGTGGATTTGCCTTTGTTCCTTCCCACTACCCTTGAAAAACAACCACACAGCAAAAGAGCAGTGATAGGTTAGTGCAGGCATCTGAATTGTCACATCCCGTTTGGTTCCCTGGCAGGCATCTTTCTCCTTATGATTTGGGCTGTGGACAGTCGGATCATGAAAGCCATTATTTCGCTTTTCAGCTTGCTTATTATAGTACTAGTGAGTTGTTCCATTCCATTGATTTTTCTCTTCTTCTCCTCTTCTGCAAAATAAAAGATACTTCATTGTGCTGAAGCAACCCACAGACACCCGTTATCTATGATGTGAAAATGTTGAGAGCCTACTATTATAGACAGAGCAAGGAAGTAGATCCCATGATGCAAATCAGTAGAACTTCACGAGATTCAGCAAAGTTGCCCTAGCTCTTAATATCAATTTCTCCTTCCCCTCCAGTCTGGAGGGGAAACTGAACTGCATTGTTTAAACAACTTCTTATCAGCCAGTGTCCTGAATGCCAGCCTCATATCAGTATTTGCCTTTTAATGTGCCTTGTTCCACACAGTAATGGTAGATTAACTATGTATCCCCCCAAATGAGCTAAGAGCATTGCTTTTCCCTATTTTTAATACATTGTACATATACATCTGGTTTTACCTATATTGCATGCATTACTTCTGCCTAGATTTTATACATTAACCTTTCCAGACCACAATTTAAATTAAAGTGTTTGAGTTGTCATGTCAGCTACAATCTTCAAATTACCTAAAGAAAATTTAAAATCATCTAGGAAAAAATTACAACATAACACCCTATGTGTGCTCCAAACCATTCCCTCACTGAGCCAGCTGCTCCTTCTTCAAGTGCACCAACACAAATAAGTAAAACAGGTAACAACTCCAACTTCTCTTAGCAGCTATCCAAAAATAGACTGCCTGCTACAGCCTCACCATTCCTAGACCCGGGTTTTTTTGGCCAGATCAGAGTGTCCTTGATACTAAATGAACATAGCCTACGTCCTATTTGTAGAACTAGCTGTTTTCCTTGTTGATACAGACACACTTGAATAAATGGAAATTAAGCTGCAGAAGGGTGGTTTGAAATGTACACACACCCCCGCATACCACACGACCGTGCACACAAGCACCTTTTTATACCATGTGCAATACAGCAGTGATTGTTCTACTCTACCTCTTGAAAGAAGGGCAGCACAAAGCTGCTTTGTCCTCAGAAGAATTAAGTGAGCAAATACTACTCTGGAAAGGGAAGGGAGAAGAAGGGTTTACCACACTATCAACTTAAAGCATGTAATAAAAGTGCCCAGTTGCTCTGGGTTTCCTGGGCAGCTAATGGCAGGATGGGGCCACGCCACAGCGAATGAGAAACAGGTACCAGACTTATTATCACTTATTATCACTATGGGTGTAGCAGATTTATATTTCAAAGCAAACCAATTACTTGCTCTGTTGAAACTGCTGAATCATTAAAAAATAGGTTCCCATAATTAATATTTCAATCATCAACATAATCAAGCTAATAAATAGAAGCTTCCTTTGAATTATATACACATACATATAATTATATGATAAGCTAATATTTTATTTTTAATCAAAATCTATAATCATGATTAGAATTCCCTTGTTGACTAAATCAACTAGAATAAACTTCCATTTATCTTATTGATTTAATCTGTTTTTTTTAACAATTATGCGAAAACTGAGTGTCCTGAGAATTGCCAGCTAGGTATTTTTTATATATGCAGATCATGCCAAGCCACATCTTCCTAAAAAGCCAGAAGTAGCAAAACTAGTTCAGATACATCATATATTTTAAGTACAGGAGACCCAGCACACAATATCATCCCACTTGGCCACCACTTGCCCTTTACTAACGTACTCTGGGCTAAACCTCTGTTAGCAAACCACCTTTTCCAAAAAGTGGGAAGCCTAAAAAGCAGTTAATTTCCTTTAAATTCCAATCATTTGAAAAACAGGCCTCTAGCCTAAGACAATTAGGAAGATGCCCCCAGAGATGGGGTCATTCTACAGTGCATTTTAGTTTGAGTACAGGGGAAACCTAGCTGACTAGCTTATGTGTTTGACTAAAATGCGGATCTGTAGCCTTAGAGGAGCTGAATCCTGCGCTGACTGGTTAAGCATCAGCAGAGATCCAAGTAACTCATTCTCCTGTATGTTGGAAGTATGAAGCACTACTATGCTGGTTTCTTCAGGACTGCTGCCCCAGTGATTGGCTAGGAGTTTGGGGTGGTCCATGCCTGTGTAGCAAGGGGTGTCCCATGGTAGCTTGCCCATCCAAAGTCCAGCAATGTCAAGTTACCACAGAATCATAGAATCACTAGGTTGGAAAGGACCCACTGGATCATTGAGTCCAACCATTCCTATCAAACACTAAACCATGCCCCTCAGCACCTCATCCACCCATCCTTTAAACACCTCCAGGGAAGGTGACTCAACTGCCTCCCTGGGCAGCCTGTTCCAGTTCCCAATGACCTTTTCTGTGAGAATTTTTTCCTGATGTCAAGCCTGAACCTCCCCTCACAGAACCTGAGGCCATTCCCTCTCATCCTGTCCCCTGTCACTTGGGAGAAGAGGCCAGCACCCTCCTCTCTACAACCTGCTTTCAGGCAGTTGTAGAGAGCAATGAGGTCTCCCCTCAGCCTCCTCTTCTCAAGGCTAAACAGCCCCAGCTCCCTCAGCTGTTCCTCATAAGGCCTGTCCTCCAGCTACTTCACCAGCTTTGTTGCTCTTCTCTGGACTCGTTCCAGAGCCTCTACATCCTTCTTGTGGTGAGGGGCCCAGAACTGAACACAATATTCAAGGAGCAGTCTCATCAGTGCCGAGTACAGAGGGAGAATAACCTCCCTCGACCTGCTGGCCATGCCATTTCTGATACAAGCCAAGATGCCATTGGCCTTCTTGGCCACCTGGGCACACTGCTGGCTCATGTTCAGTCACTGTCAACCAACACCCCCAGGTCCTTCTCCTCCAGGCAGCTTTCTAGACAGACTTCTCCTAGTCTGTAGCACTGCACAGGGTTGTTGTACCCCAAGTGCAGGACCTGGCATTTGGCCTTGTTAAACCTCATGCCACTGGACTCTGCCCAGCGGTCCAGCCTGTTCAGATCCCTTTGCAGAGCCTCCCTACCCTCCATCAGCTCCACACTTCCTCCCAGCTTAGTGTCATCCGCAAACTTGCTAAGGGTGCACTCAATGCCTTCATCCAGGTCACTGATAAAGACATTGAACAGGGCTGGACCCAGCACTGAGCCCTGGGGAACCCCACCTGTAATCGGCCTCCAGCTGGAGTTAACTCCGTTTACCACCACTAGATCCATTTACCACCAGTTTTATGTGGAAAGCTGCCTCCATAAACCTACTTCCTAGGGGCTTCTTGTTACCAGCCCAGCCAGAAAGACCAAGACCCGAACAGGTATCGCCTGTGGACCATTTAAAATACCAGATACCTCCGGCCATGCAAATTGTTCTTCTTGCATTAGCACACACCAATAGCAGAAAAACTACAAGAGGATCCCAGTTGTCACCAGTACCATGCAGATACCAAGGTATGGCTTAACAGAACTGGTACCCATGAGATTGTCACTACAACACTCTTCACAAAAAAGAAGCACTTACCTACGTGCAACCAAGCTATCAGATAATCTGCACACACACCTCATCCCACAAACTTGAATGACATCAGAAGGAGAGACAAGGAGAATCAGATTAGTGCATGGGTAAAGTAATAGAAATCTTGGGCTGCTGAGGGAGCAGCATCAGGAGCACTGCTTCCTCATTGTACTTACATACATACAAATAGATGTTGGTATTACCAGAGATTGAGGCAGGGGAGCAAGGAAGTAGGTAGATTTTTTTTAAAAGTCAGTTTGTTATGCACACGAACATAATAAGGGAGTCTGGCTCTTTTGAGCTACCCTATCACAGCTCATTCTTTATTAAAATGATGCTTTAGTATTTTTCAGTCCACAGGATCAGTGCTAAGGGTAACCAGAGCACATAATTGCACAGTAATATGAGGACTGTTTGGGATCACCAGAACCACAACCTCAAAATCATTGGTAGCAAAAGTAAAGATATTTACTTTATGAGACTTATGCCTCTAACCCTGTACAGCCCAGGTCACTAGACAATTTCACATCCCAAATTAAGCTATAGTCCTTCAATGTGCAATGTGTCAGAGAAGAACAGTGATAGGGATCAAGGACAGTACATGCAAGGCAGAAGCAATGCTTTAGGTCCCTGCACCAGTAGGAGATATGGGAGGTGAACATTCCTAGAAGATTCAAATAAGTAGGCCTCTGTCTACATTTCAAGGGAAGGTGAAAAAATAAATAGGCAAGCAAGTAAACAGTCATAGCAGTTATCTTCACTAATCTCACCCGAGTGAAAATATCTTCCTGACCCCCCTCTCTGGATATGGCAGAACACAAAGCAGCAGAGGGATTTTTCCGTTATCATTAGGAAACTGTTATTTTAGTTTAATTGTACCTACATCTACAGCAAGTATCCACAAAGCTGCATCTTAAGAAAAGTAGAATTCATAGTAACTAAATACACATTTCTGAGAAGTAATACATGAGGCAACTAGCCTTGGTGGTCATCTAGAGAGAGATTTTCATGTTGTTATGCTGATATAAGTACTTGGCACATATTATCACTGATTAGAAGACAGAGTCTTGAGCAATCTTTTTTGATAGCCCCTGCCTGATAGCAGAATATCAAGTGCTCATACAGAGCCAGTGGACTAAGAAAAGTAATGCAAGAAGGAATAAGTTTCCTTCAGATTCACAAGGCCTTTGCACACTTCTAGAAAAGCAGGTAATCTGGGCCAAGAATAGAGGTGTTTATAACTTGTCCATTTGAAAGGGTATATTTATTTCCCTATTTATTTTTTCAGCACACATCTGCAGCCATTTCAAGACGACAATGTATAACAGGTCACCAAGACTAGCAACGGAGGGAAGAATTAAAATATCCAACTGTAAACTATTAACATTTAGACATGAATACAAGGATTTATATTACTTTCATGTGTATTCTTTAATGCCGCTTTTTAAGAATTGTATGTCACTGCACTCACTTCCATATAGTACTAATATTCCCTTCCATCTATGAATAGAATCATAAAAATATTCTTTCATATGGAGAATCAACTTCGGTCAGTGATAATTTCAGGAAGTTAAAAGAATCTGCAGAAAAACAAAAGATGGACAGTGCTTAACTGCCCTCCCTCTTCATGAAACTGAAGGTGGAAGAGGCTGATTCACTAGAGTGAAGGTGAGCAAGCACAATCAGCTTTCAGAAGCAGCCAGGTTAGCCGCTTGCACCATAGCGAGAGGTTCTTCGCACTTCCCCATCCTCCTCTCTGCTGCATTGTCCCATCCTCTCCTTTGGTGCAGCAAATTCATTTCACTTTCACAGATAAGACCTGTGTAAAGATGAACCAAATGAGCACCAGTGCTCAGGGAAGGTACTGAAAATTTGGCTACAATGATGCCAATATTCAAACTTGAATTGCCTTTTCATTTTAAAGCCTGAATATTCTAAGGGTCTGCATTATACACCTCAATGTAAAATTAAAGTCACCTTGTACTGAGTGGAAGTGAGAAGGATGTGGAGTGAATATGTGATAATATAAGAGGGAGGCAGGACCATCTCCTTTCAGCAGCAGAAGGCTGGAAGTTCAGATCAGCTGATCCAACTGCAGCCTTACCTAAATCAGTGTTGTAGTCACATTTTGTTGGAGTGTCTTCCTTGTATAAAAACTCCTGAGAGGCAATCCACCCAGACCTGTATAGTCCTCTCAAAGAAAGTCCCTGAGAGGCACAAGGCACAGCCTGAAGACAGGCTTCTGCTGATACTTCAGCTCAGAGGACCCATTGGTCCAAGGTCCATAGTACCTTGATGTGTATTTCATTACACCTTAAGGCTGGAGTGTTAGTACTGAACCACCTCTAGGAGCAATCAGCTAAGAGACAGGATAGTTAACATCTCTTCTCAGAAATAATCAATCAACTTGAATGCCTCCAACAAGGCCAAAATTTAGTAATTGGATCATAAATGCATTGTCCACCTCTCATCGTAAAACCTAGCTGTTCCTAAGGGGACAAAGCCATTGAAAGCTGCAAAGATTTTAGCTCGAGCAGGCTCAAAGGACTGCCTGCTCCCAGCACTCCTCAAGGCATGGATGCCTAATGAAGTTACAGTGCATCAGGACCCTGGGGGCAGTAAAACATCTTAATAGCTCTAATCAGCCCCACCTGGGACCTTCCCCTACACCTTCTGCCCAGGGGCTCCAGCCTGAGCTTTATTGTAGCTGGCCTGGCTCTGATCCTGCCTCTTGAATGAGCCTCAGCCCTACGCTCTAGGTAGCTCATCTTCTGAATGGACACCTTGTGTGGAGATTTAAGCTGCTCTCCAGCCCTGTTTCCCAGACAGACCCAGGACCTCTGCTGCAGCCTTCTCTCCAACCGCATCATCTGCTCCTATCCAGGAGGACCAGCCTCATCTCCCCGTTCATTACCAGTCCTTGGCTCTGCCCACCTGATTCAGACCTGGCAGGACAGCATCCCATGGGTTAGCGCACAACAGCCTGTCCCAAGACCACCCATGGCTCCTGCTTTGCCTGCTGTTAGGGAACAGCCAGCCCTCACTGCTCCCTGACACAGAAATAGAGTCATGCAAGCACATACACTGTAGAGAAAACAAACATGAAAGGAATGTGCTTGAGATCTTCAAGATAGGAAGAAAAGGAAGGAATGCTAGGTTCCTTTATAATTGTCCATCATACAGATGCAGTACATCCACTTTCCTCCCTGTCTAAATGATAGTACTGATGCCAAAGCTGGACTTGCCTTTCACGATAATTATCCTATTGGTCATGCTGTTAGATGGGTCAAGAGAAAGGCCAGGGTTTGAGCCCATTAGGCTTAGTGCTACCATTCAAGCCATCTCCCCTTTACCTGTGAGCTTTGCTTCTCTTCTTTCAAGAGACATTTGTTTGAGAAGCAGTAAAATTCTGTTCAAAGCAGAAAGTAAAATCTCCCACAAAGAACAGTGTATTTCCTTCAACTAGTCGTAAATACAACAGAATAAAATTAGTAGTGTTTTTTCCCAGTCAAGGCTGTGCACAAAACTGCTTTCTAGCTCAATACACCTGAATACTTTGCAACAAACAGTAAATTCAGTTCTTTAAAGATTCTTTCCAACATCTTCCTCTTGGGCTATACAGACTCCCAGATGCATCAGGTGACACGATGAGGGAAAGCCTGTGGAAAGTGGCTTCTGATGACAAGTACCTCCCAGGAGTGTCATTTCAAGCTGTGGGCCCTGCTGAGCAAGTTGTCCCTAGGACAGCTGCTCTACTCTTCATGACTCCAGGCACTAACTGCAGCTGGAAAAGGGGTCACAAATACTGCTTCCTCCTGATGCGCGAAAGCAGAAGAGTAAAGAAAGGCAGAACTGCTGAGCTGAAGAAGCAGGAAAAATAGTCAGTTCCTGCAAGAAACCTAATATGCAGGAAATTCAGCAGGTTTGTAGCTTGACATCAGCTCCTTTCCATGTGCAAGAGCACACAGATGACCCTTTAAAATAAAACATACAGGCTAGCGAACATGTTTCATGAAGAGTAGCACCCAGACCTGCTCAGCAGTGTGTCAAAAATCTTATAGTGTTAATGGTAAAATGGTAATTTTCCTTATAACTTAAGGAGCAGTGATTAACCCTCAGGACTTGTGTTCCAGATTTATTGCATTTTCTTCCCATGTCTTTGAGCCAGGCCTGTGCAGCTGAAAAGTCACAGTCCTGTCTCTTGCCATCCAGCAGCTCTTTAGGGCAAAGGTCTACATAGTAAAGTGAGCTTAAAGTGAGCTGACCAAGTTGTTTATCTGACAAGTGTTGTGATATATTTGCCCTTGTTCCACCCTACTTGCAGAACTGGGGTAACACTCACAGACTTCTGAATTTCAGGGGGTGTTCTCCATTATGCAACAGGGAGCATGCAGCACTCATCAGTATGAACATTTCTCGTGACTAATGCCCTGCCAACTAGCACCTTCTATCTCCTGAAGCACTCCCTCGTTGCCAAGTCAAGTTATTCAGCTTGGGGAGCTCTGAAACAGGGAACATTGAATGATTGCTAATGTGATCACAAATAAGAAGGTTTAAAAAGAAAAACAGTCTTTGAGTCACTGAAAGAGAGAAAGGTGAATGGCAAATTGATTCTGATGGTTCCATTTAGGGATGCTCAGTCACTGATTCCACAAAGCGTGAGAGGGAGAGAGGCAAGAAATCAAAGTATTCGATAATAAGCGAGCACAGTTCATCTATGAGGAGCCTGCAAGAGTACAACTCCTACTTTTTCAAGAATGTGAATGATATTTTATTTAAATAATTTTAGGAATTAAACAGTGGTCTCACATATCTGGACACTCCAAAAGGTCACATCAAATGTAGAGTTTTAATCAGATATAAAATGATTAACACCAAATAAGAAGCATAGAATGAAAAATTCTCCATCACAATAATGACTCGGTGCTTTTTTCCTGCTGCACCTGGATTTTTTAACTTGTGCGGCAATAACCACTTAACTTCAACGGTGGTGGACTGACACTGACATACCAGATGAATAGCAGCCACTTGGAGTATTAACTAGACCAGTGTTTGCATACATAGTGACACTAGATTTAGATTTGAGCATTGCCATTAGGACTCTAACCCACCCTGCAGCCCACTAGGCTGAGTTGTAAGTGGAGGCTCAGCTCGATGCCAAACCCTAATATTAACAGCGCAATGGCATCAATGATCAAAAGAGACCAAACCATCAAAGAAGGAAACTAACACATAGTTCAGTCCTTTGACGTTAATCTGCATGTGATTTGATATTTGGCTGTGACCTTGGCTTGACTTGACTCAGAAAGACTTGTTGTAAATGGATCACAAACAAAAGTCAGCAAGACAAGTACATGAAAAAATTATTAAAGAAAGTGTGGAGTCAAAAATAGTCACTCAATGACTCAAAAAGTACATCACTAAGACTTATAGAACTCCAGGTAAAGCAGAGGGTCAAGAGACAGACAGATCATGGATCAGCCCACTCCAAGAGACAATGGTGGGCAGCACCTCCCTGGCAACTGCCTGGCCAGCAGAAACTCATCACATACCTGCATTAGGTCTTTCCTCTCTCTATGTCAGAACTTGCCACCTCCTACTTTTGTGCTTTTTCACAATAGGGAAGTGATATATATTAAAAACAGCTGCTAGAAAATCTGATTGAGAAGAATATTCAGTCAAGGTCATGTCCCTCATCCATTTTACCAGTAAGTCTGCCAGCATATGCAACGGAGGCAAACCAAGAGAAGGAACTATTGGTTAGATGTCAGAAGGATGGTCACTTCTTCCATTGGTCTATCAGATGTGATTATGGGACTCTGTCTCAAAAGGTTATGAATTGTCTGTCCTTGATCCTGCTCCCATAAACAGTAGAAGCCATAGTGTGATACAATGAAATCACAGTTTAGCTTGTGAGCAGAAGTTTATAGCAATAGTAGACTTTCCTATAGTGCTTTGATCTCAAAACTACCTACTGCTGAAAGATTGCTGAGTTCTAAAGTCAGTCAGACAAATAGTAGTCTAGACAATGTGATCATGAACTACTCAAGGCTACAGCTTCAGAGCTTCAAATTCACTTGCCGTCTGCTTTGCCAACTGTTTCTTCCACCAGAAATGCACAGTATTTTAAGGCTGGCAAAGAAATTACATTTATACTTCAGCTGCAGGCTGTCTCTGTCTTGCCCTCCACTCCCCCCAACACCATGAAAAACTAAAATCTTGGTGGGGGCAAGGGAGAGAACTAAGATTTTCAGAAATGCTTCAAGGATTTTTGGAACCTACTCATCCAGATGAATTCATTTTGATAGATTACAGGGTCACCTACTCATCCAGATGAGTTCATTTTGGTAGATTACAGGGTCCCAAGAAATTTCGGAGATAAAAAGAGTTTCCATTAACTCCAGGACTTGAATACTTATCTGTTCTCCTGCCATTTAATTTCTACTTCAACTATCTACAAGTAGGATGTGGTTTCTGAGTTTTTGTTTGGCTTTTTGTTTTTTTTTTAAATAAGTCTGAGCTCCTCTATTCACCAGAAATCTCCCAGTCTTCAGACAATGAATTTGCACTTAAACTTGTCTATATCAGTCTTTCAAAGATTTAAGCTTACGTGTGAAGGTTTGTAAGCCAAAAGGTCCATAGCAGCATCTTTTTTCTCCTTGGTAAATTGCTCTCATTGTAAGATAATGAACATTGAGCTTGACAGGACCCATTATATAAGCTGTCTGAAAGTAAATACCTGATATTACTTTAACCCATGCAACCCTAAGGGGTTCTGATGTTCTGAACATTCATTGTCACTTAATTCATATCCTCACAGTTCAAACACTTCACAGCTCCATTCGCTCACCATTCATCAAGCCCTATCCCTAGAATCACTTGAGCACTCAGAAAACACATCTCATGGAAACCTGAGCTGGGCTTCCAGTCCCACAAATGTGTAGCATAACAACAGGATTTGCAAGCACTTGCACAATGCAGGTATTGTTAATACATAATAGCCTTGGGAAACTACAACAAATAAATGAGAGAATGTAGAACAAAAGGTTAAAAGATTTTATTTTTCTTTTAATACAGAAGAGTCATTGGTGTTTTACTTTACCTTCACATACAGAGAAGGTATTATCTGAAGTCATTAAAAACTAAGTTACTCTACTTTTTTTGTTCAACATGTTTTTATACCCTGCAGTTGAAATGGTAATCTGAAAAGGAAAGGAAATTATGTATTGCTCACCTCTCCTCACAACCTCGATTTCACAATTTCTCCCAGTTCTACTTAAAAGCCTGAACAAAAAAAATTGACCTATCCCTAGCCCACGCTGCCTCCCACCACTCTTCTAAAGATGGCTCTGTGTCCAGCTTTTATTGCACCGAAATATGTCAAAGTAATTTTCAGAGAAGAGAAAAAGAGGGGAGCATAGGGGGGAAAGAAGGGAAAGAAAAAGACTGAAAGAGATCCCTCCTCTTAAAAACTGACTATTGAAAAAACACCATGAGCAAATATAATGGCTTCAACTCATCTTTCCCAACCTAAATACAACTTTTATTTTAAGATTTTGTAGAAGCTGTTTACATGTTTGAGATGGATTTTGCTATGGAATAGTAATGTGGAAAAGATTTGCTGCTACTCACAACACAACAGGTGGCTGTGTTGTTTTGGCAGCCCATGGAGTCCAGAGCTGGTCTAGTGCACGGTAGGTGAGCAAGGCTGCAAGAAATGACCCTGAAGCAATAGTTGTGGCCACTGTGCGTCACAAATGCCAAATAAAATCTGACTCCTCATCCCCTTTTTCTCTCAAAAAGGGTAAAGACGCTACTAAGTTGCTAGGACAGTCATTTCTGAAAACCATGCAATGGCTTGGGTTGGAATAGACCTTTAAGGACCACCTGGTTGACCTCCCCTTGCCATGGGCAGAGACACCTTCCACTGGATCAAGTTGCTCAAAGCCCCATCCAACCTGGTCTTGAACGCTCCCAGGGATGGTGCATCTATAACTTCCCTGGACAACCTGTTCCAGTGCCTCACCTTTTGTCCAATCTAAATCTACCCTCTTTCAGTTTAAAACTACTGCCCCTTGTCTTGTCACTACAGGTCTTGGTAAAAAGTCTCTCTCAAGCTTTCTTAAAAAGCCCCCTTTAAGTATTGAAAGGCCTTCTCTTCTTTAAGCTAAACCAACTCAATTCTCTCAGCCTTTCCTCACAGAAGAGGCGCTCCAGTGCTCTAATCATTTTTGTGTCTCTCCTTTATACCAAATTCAACAGGTCCATGTCTTCCTGTGCTGAGGACTCCAAAGCTGGAGACAGTACTCCACGTAAGGTCTCACCAGAGCAGAGTAGAGGGGGAGAATTACCTCCCTTGACCTGCTCATCATACTTTTCATGCAGCTAACAGCTCCCATATCACCTCAGCTAATACTTTAATATAGACATGAAACCCTGGAGTTTTACTTTCCTGGAGCTAATCCACACGGACTCTGGCTAAGAGAGTAACAAGAGCTGACCTTAACTAGCCGCAGTGATAACAAAACCACATCTGCTTTCTCTCCACTGTGATATTTCATCAACGCAGTTTCAATAGAGATCATTTCAAGGTAAAACTAAGCTATACTTTTGCACTGTCCTCCCATGCTCTACTGGGTCTGACTAGGTTGGAGTTAACTTTTCCTATAGAAGCCCATATAACGCTGTTTTTCGTATTGGTAGCTAGAACAGTGTTGATGAACCCATGAACACTCTGTTTATCACTTAGCAGCACTTTCAAAAGCATCAAGGTTGTCCCTCCAGCACTCCCCCCAGGGCCAGTGGGCTAGGGGTGGGCAAGAAATTGCAAAATGACACATCCAGGACAGCCGACCTAAACTGACTAAAGGGATCCCATGCCACGTGACTTCATGCTCAGTACTATAAGCCAGGAGAAAGGAGAAGGAAGGAGTATTCATTACCAAGATGTTTATCTTTCAAATCAACCTACAAGTACTGAGTTCCCACTTCCCACAGTGTGGTTGCACATCACCTACTGGTGGGAAGCAGAGAGTATATATATTATTTTTTGCACTTTGCTTCTACACACAAGCTTAGTTTGGGGTTTTTTTTTCATTAAATTGCCTTTATCTTAAGCCATTAAGCTTCTTTTTGCCTCTATCCTGTTGAAGAGGGGGTGTGAGAAAGCAGATGAGTGGGCACCTTGCAGCCATCCAAGGTTGACCCGCTATGGATGCACAAAGTTGTGATGTACAAATCAAGGTTTCATGCAAGTTTTACTTGCTTCATTTAGCTAGCTTCACATGCTTTCGACATGATTTTTCACTTTTTTTTTTTAAGTCTTATTAAGCATAGAAACATGATGTAAGAACTCTATATTTTATCCGTTTTCTGTTTTGCTATCTGTGGTATTCTGACACAGAAGTGAAAGAAAATATTTAAACAAGAACACCTTTTATTTCCTATTTTGTTTATGTCTGAGATTAGCCACACAGTGAGTGGAAGGACTGCAAAGAGCTACACATTTTAAAAGACCTTTCTTCACAGCTATATATTTGTAAAGCATTAAACTTATACAAAGATTCTGGTTAACTTGTTTCTTACAACAAATAAATGAGAAACTGTAGACCATGACCTGGCAAAACTATATACGTTCACAGACCGTCAGGTCCATTACCTTGACAAAACTGAGACATCACGTTCAAAATTCAGTTCTGCAACACAACGCATATTGAACTGAAGCGTCTAGTTTCATGCAACTGACTTTCACAGCTACATCTATTTATCATAGATGATGAAAAAACCATCTTAGCAACCGTTCAAACAACTGAATTGCTAAGACTTCTGAAGCAGAGGAGACCAGAAAATGAAAGATTCTTCCAAGCTCACAGAAAGCATTCACTTCACTACTTCAGACGACAGTGTTATTTTTCTTGTGATTTGGTGCACACTGTAAATGTGACAGTGAACGTTATCTTTAACAGATGAGGATATATACTGGTAGGAGTGAAATATCTCAGAGTTCCTCAGGTTCATGTTTTCCTCTGAGAGAAAATAAATAAATCAATCTATCAGAACACAACCACTTTCTCTTGCTCTCTATTCTCTGCAGTAGATGATACAAAAATAAAGTAACAACTTCTTAACTTAACCTTCCATGCATCTGTCCTACTGCAAATGGTATGAAGAACAAACCACCCAGTAATTCTCTCAACAGCACAAAGATCTCTGCAATAAAAGGCACAGAAAGCCAAATTTAGTCAAGATACCCTAGGGAAGAATGTGGTCTAAAGGCTGACAAACAGCTTCAGCATGAACACCACAGAACTTTTATATAAGGCTATTGAACTGCTGAAAACACCAGGGACTCTTCTACCTTCAGTTCAGGCTCATCATTCCCATCAACATCAATTGCAGCCATACAAAGGCAAGAAGAGACCCCATCATATGCCAGGCTGCTTTAGTTATGGAACTACTAAGCAAAATATATTCTGGCACTGTAAGTCTTTTAAATCTCTGATTGTTATCAATGTATTGAATAAGGTTCATGAAAGGAAGATGCCACCTTGCCGTGCCACCAAAGGATGTGGACATGACCATGTACAGAATCTACTTGTATCCCTGTTAATAACAGCTTCACAGAGTTGTTCAGGTTGGAAAAGACCTTTAAGATCATCAAGTCACACCACCTTTGTGTATTGTGCCACAGTATCATGCTGTTTTCCTTGATATTTAACGTTCATGAAAAAGTTGGGTCTTAAGAAGCTGAAGGCAGCTTTGACCTACCATACTTACTTTCTGATCAAAGGGGACGCAGAGCACACACAGAGTCAGCTCATTCACATTATCCTACAAAACCAGATAGACAGCCTTATTGGGTTCCACTGACTGCAAGTAAAGTTTCTGCTGTCACAACTCCAGTTAACACCATGCCACAGATTTGAAACAGAACACAGAGAACTCAATTTTCAATTCTAAAAACCATCATTCTTATAAGAGACAAGAATAGTTGTTGCAGGGGAGGGGTATTTAACTTGCCGCAGGGAATAAAAGGCCATAACATGCAAAATCCTCCCAGGACAGAAGTTCAGCCTTGGAAGCACTTAAATCTGAACTCTTTACATTGCCAAAGCTGAACTGAAGCCTTGATTCCTTGTCTACGCTTCTCTGTATTGAATTGATATCCTAACTATAAGCACACCCAATGTTGCTCTAGCACAGCCAAAGCTTTATCATCAGCCTGTATAGACCTGCCATGGCTACCATCTAAGCACAGGACAATGCGTAGCTTTCTTCCTTGTTTGTCTGCATGTAAAAAACTTCTATGCTTTTATTTTGCTGGTAAGGGAATCTGTAGATGATCTTTCATGGTGAATAGTTTCTAAATAGAAGCTTCTTTAGACAGGATTGATGTTCATGAGACAACTTTATTAAGAAATAATGGCAAGATGACTTAAAATTGGGAGTCAATTGTCCTACTGAATGTGTGTGTATTGGCAAAGCCTGTCCCATGTTAGACAATATATGCTTAAAATAAAGGCAATTATCCCATATGAGTATTACAGTAACATTATGAGAAAGTAGCTCTCAAGAGAGCCATCTGTCAAGATCCCACCTCCTACCAAAGAGGACAGATAGTGACCCGCTTTGAATTGGTGAATCAATGAGCGCTGATGTAAAGCAGCAAAGTATAACCAGCTGTCAGTGACTGGTATTTTATATAAAATATGCTCACCTAGTAGAGTTTTCTAGTGTCTTTCCCTCTGTCCTATACAGTCACCTTAATCCCACAAAACAGTTACTGTTATAGCAGTATTAGTCTTCAGTACTCAAAGCAGCAAGCATGTTTGTGTATATTATGGGAAACACAATAGTCATCTATGATATTTACCCAGAGTGAGGCAGTTCAGGGGTTATTCAGTGGCTGTCACTGGTTTTAGTGCCTGCAGAGCTTGCCCACTCCACTAGTGTTCTGGGAAGACTTGGTTGCAGCTTTAGTTTAAAATTGTCAAAGAGTTAGTTCAGGGAACCTAACTTTCAGGATTTCAGGCTCCCCAGCAGTTTAAGTCTGGGGGTAGATCTTCACTGCAAAAGAAATTCATTGCAAAATTCATTGAAAGCTTTTCAGTTCATCAGAATGGGCATTACTTTACATGACTATGATGCAAACTCACAACTTCCCGTTTCCATGGATTTTTTTCTGATTTCCTATGCCATTACCAGCTAATGTTTAATTTGCCAGTTAGAGACATCCTATTATCATGAGAAAGGCAGCAGGTTACAGTTGGCAGCAAGTGGGAGCATGAATGATTTGGTTCTGAAATGCTCTTGTCAGATATTTAAGCTACGTTAAGCCATTTTCCATTATAATTTCTCGCTCATACATTTAGTAACATGACTTTCTAACACAATACCAGAATAATAAAAGTAATCTTTATGAAACACTCCCTCCCACAAATGGCAGGCAAGCTTGGCTCCTCTTTTTACAAAGATCTATTACTGCCTATCTCAGAACTTAAAGGCTTCCTTACACTGATATTGATGTCAGTAGTGTCTGGAGAGCGAATAATTTGGAGAGTAGGAGGAAAGAATGCCTACGAAAGAGATCTAGAAACATCTTCCCCTCGAATGTATTTGTTTGTATCATATCCCTGCAGCCCAATGTATTTCAAAAGCAAGGTAAGTGTTCTCTGGAGTTATCCTTATACAGATATAAATGCCAGGAGTAGGAGAGTATGTTTAAGAGTGTACGCATCACTGTCATCATTTTCAGTACTAAAGGCCAAATTCAGAAACTTCACTGGAACTAGTAACTTTACATTATTTATTTCTTAACACAGAGATAAACAGTAGTTTGAACTGAAAGTTTAATGTTTGTAATTAATGTTTTCCATTATATTAACCAGTCCGAAGCTTTGCTGATGAGTACATGAGTGCAAAGTATCCCTGTGCGCCTCCAACACTCAGACATCCATCCCTACTTACTCCAGCACACCAGTGGCTTGTCTCTCCCCATCTCCCTCACAGCAGAAAGAATCATTGTACCTCTTTTCATCCCAGCTCTCTGGTTTTGCATTTTCCACTGCACCAGCAGCCCTGTTTGGTGCTGCCCTCTTCTGAGCCTCTTTCACTCCTTCATCCTGCACAGCCTTGTCCTCACCCTTCTTTCTGCTTGGAAAGAAATCATTGGGGCATCAAAAGCAGGTCTCTATGAAGAAGGTTTTTCTCAGACACTTAGCCCCATCTCTCTCCCACTTTGTTCCCTCCATGAAGGTTACTAGCCTCTAAGCTGCCCTGGTTCAGCTGCTTTTTATAGGAAGGAAATTAGAAAGGGGGGGAAATTCCCTGGCTTTTATTTCAGACCATTGCACTGTTGTTGCAGTTTTATTCTTGTTTTGATTTGGGTTTTTTTAGGGCATTGCACCACACAAAGCCAGCTGAACAAGCTGACAGAAATCATACTGCTGCCCAGTGGGGCTGTAATAGGATGTACTTAGCTACATGGGGCTGGTGGGCAGAACAAATACATATCAGACCCTGTAAAACACCTTTTAGAATCCAGTAACTAGCTTTTTTGCTTCACGGTGGTAACGAAGATAAAGGCTGCTTAGTCTCTCAGCAACATAACAGAGATCCCTGGCATACAAAATTCAAATTTTCAGTAGCTTTCTGAGCCCTGGTCAGAATAACTACCTACTAGCAGAGAAATGCCAGCTTCTAGCTACATATTTTCTCCACACCACATGTTCTCAGCAGAAAGTACCATTATCCACCAATCAAGTGCTTGTATTACACAGTAGCCACTGGTCTTGACCATTTTTACCTAAATGCTGCCAGTTTTCCCTCCCTGATAAATCACTCCTTCATTGTAACAATCCAAGATTAACACTTCTTTGCAGCTGAACTTTAACATCTGGAAGAGTAGAGAGGCTTTTCCTAATAAACATGTAACAGCAACAGGCAGGCTAGTGGAGGAGTGGCAGGAGACTCAATAGGAAGGCAAAGCACAAGGTCAAATGACTGTGGTGCTGTGTAATAAGGCAGCACAAGAAGGCAACGCTGCTCCTGCAACTTTTGCAAGGAGATCTCCAAGCTTATTCTCTCTAGGACCACAGTTTGGTATTTACATCATTTTTACTAGTATCAAGGGAGGTGGCTTTACAGCAAAGAGATTTTATATCGATTCATTTGCCTGTCAGATTAGGGGGGAAAAAGCAAATCTGGTGCTTCTTATCTTTGACTTGTTTTCTAGATCACCATCTTGATAACTTAGGTCATTTTCACTCATTTTGGTATTATTGGTCAAACTGGTAGGGTATATATACACAAACTATCTATTTCCTCTAACATTTTTCTTAGCTAAAGCTTCTATGCTTATCATTTTACATCAATATAGCCCAAGCAGCAAGTAAACAATCCAGACCAAGAGGACATTGTTCCACTTTACTTCCCCATTCTTCTAATAAGCTCTGAAGTTTTAAAATAAGGATTCTATTTCTTCTTTTTAAAAAAATCATTTTTATTAATTCTTAAGGACTTTTAAGCACTGAATAATAGTGTATGAAGAAAACATCATCACAAATGCAGGGATTCTAAGCACAGGATGTACAAATTACTCCTGAAACCATACTTAGTTATTGATCAGTAATGTAAACAGTGTAAAACCTATATCCCCTGCTATCCATAGCAGAAAATACTTTCAGAGGTTCCCAGCGGAGCAAAACAGAAACAGCTCCGTAGTCTGAGGATCTTACCTCAGGCCTCAACCTCCATCAGCAGCAGCCAGCCCAGATAAAGTCTTGACAAATAAGCTCCAAAAGCTCAAAAAATGAATCAGGCAAAGGAACCACTGGGTTTTGAATCTCACAGAATCTCTAGGTTGGAAAAGACCCATTGGATCATTGAGTCCAAACATCCCTATCAATCACAAGACATGCCCCTCAGCACCTCATCCACCTGTCCCTTAAACATCTCCAGGGAAGGTGACTCAACCACCTCCCTGGGCAGCCTGTTCCACTGCCCAATGACCCTTCCTGTGAAAAATTTTTTCCTGATGTCAAGCCTGAACCTCCCCTGGCGGATCTTGAGGTCATTCCCTCTTGTCCTGTCCCCTGTCACTTGGGAAAAGAGGCCAGCACCCTCCTCTCTACAACCTCCTTTCAGGTAATTGTAGAGAGAAATAAGGTCACCCCTCAGCCTCCTCTTCTCAAGGCTAAACAACCCCAGCTCTCTCAGCCATTCCTCCTAAGACTTGTTCTCCAGCCCCTTCACCAGCTTCGTTGCTCTTCTCTGGACACGCTCCAGAGTCTCAACATCCTTCTTGTGGTGAGGGGCCCAAATCTCATGCCTAAACCAGGTTTATTGTTGTAGGTTGTGGTTTCTAGCTGTTGACTGGCTGAGGCTGATGTTAAGCAGGAATCAGCAGCATGGCCATTGTGCAGTGCTTCAAGAGAAACCCCTGCTATCCAGTAATATCAGCAGCACTTCAAAGAGATCTGTGGTGTGAGACACAACTACGGACAGAATAGTCCTAAAACTGCTAGCTTGCAAAACACTGGGCAAAGATGACATGCTGTTTTCCATCAGAGAATAAATAACTGTGGACGAGTCTAAACTGACAAACATCTGAGCTTCACCAGCTGAGTCTACTGGTGAGTGGGAGAAGGAATTTATACAAGTCCTCTCTACACCTCTAATTCTTTTGCCAGCTCCCCAGATGGACCAGATGATACTAAATAGATCTTTCCCCCTTCCTTTTGCCAACCTGACTGTGCCCATTTAAGAACTTTTATCAACAAATCTCTCTCCTTTAATGACACGGGAAGTTGTTTCAGTTTATAGCATATTTCTACTTGACAGGTAATCTAACAAAAAAAAAAAAAAGCACAGAAAAAATCAAGACATTAGCTAGAGATAAAGAGCAATACACTGTCTTCACATAACTCAAATGTATTTGCATTAGTCCAAGAAGAACTGCTCTACATGCACCTGCTCCTTAAATTTGCTAATTGTTTTCTCTCACTGGTAAAACCTGGGCACTTAAATAGAGGAGTCAATTCTTTCAAAAGTTTGCAGAACCAATGCAGAGAGCAAGATGCAGGCAACGAGCCTCCTTGTCCATGACACTGAACAGCATCCCTGTTTATCTCTGTGGCAAAGCCGAAACCAGTGTAGTCAAATGCCTTTTCTCTGTAGCGCTAGAAACCACTGCTCCATACACAGTATAGTGGAGAATAAGGACTCCAGGGTTTGCTCACAAAATAAATCCTACAAAAGTGAAGACAGTTTGTAGAAGTTTTGTGGGAATATCTGAATATCTTCTATTAAATCAAAAACAAATTTGAAATTAGAGTGACATTGGACCACAAACACGAAAAAGTAGCTTTACCTTTGTGCTTATCTTGATGAAGAATTTATCACATCTTTACCCCCAGGAGTTTTCCAGAAGCCTACAGTCTGATATTCTCTGCACTGATTTAAGCGATGCCCAGTTTTTTTCAAACTGTGAACTCCCCTGTGACAGCACATTTTAGGTACTCTTAAGTTCACATTTTTCCTGTTTCCTGAAGCCCAGAATGACAAATACAGGCAGTCTTACTGGAAACAGATTGCTCTCTTCACTACTAGTTTAAAAAACAAATCTGTTATTTCTGCAGCATATCTAGTCACAGAAGATACAAAACAACACCAAGGTAAACTGGAAATAAATACAGATCATAGGGTACGATTACAAATGACTCATCACTGACATAAATCAGCAATTAATTGACACTACAAAAACATCAGAAGGTACAGTAAATTCTTGCAATGTATTCACCCTAAACAGCATTAATCCTTATCATACTGATGGTTAGGTGGAAAGGCCATGCAAAACCAAGCAGGCCCATGGAGAATCTCAATTTTTTTCCCTATCTTTCCTTCCCTATGAAAGACTCTGGGATGGATTCTTCTCTGCCTAGACCATTCATATGAATGATGTTTCAGCTGTTGTTATGCAATGGTGTATTTGGATGAAAATACTGAAGAACTGATTCAGTCTGGACAGGTTTGTCAGAACCTTGATGTCAGCAATATCCTAGGTTTAGGTATCAAAAAATCGTGACATGGATTAAAGAATCAAGAGCTTCTTTAAACATAAATACAACAAGGAGGGGGAGAGTCTTTTAGTTTTCTTCCAATATTTTAAGAGTTTTGGATTACTTAATAGGTCAGCATATTGCACATAAATGAAGACAGGTTTTGAGTTAAGTTAGTAAGCAAAAAAAAAAACAAAAAAGCATTCACATGTAGGACCCATAGTGTGACAGATTTACTCCATTTGTATTCATCAACATGCAGTTATTGAGCCAGATTTTTCCTGTTTGAAAAGAATAGATCACAGTAAACCATGTCCACCCATATTTGAGCATAAACCAACTATGTTTCTCTTGGATATACAGAGTTTAGTACGCAACCATCTCATTGTTGTTGTTGCCTTGGATACAAGAACTGCTCTAGATCAATTTAGCAATTAAGGATTTGATCTGGGAAGATTCTGTGCCTTCTGGCTTTCATCCAGCAAAGCACTTATCCACCTGTGTACCTTTAATCACTCAAATGGCTTCAATAAAGTGGGACAACTTACATCCTTAAAGTTAAGTTACACGCTTAAATCTTACTGGATTGCTGCCAGAGCATTTAACACCTTGCAAGAACAAACCCCAAGCAAGAATGGTCATTGTAAATGTGAGAAGCACAAATCTGGTACATTTCATTGCTAAGTTTTTGTAACAGGAAAAAAAAGTTGCATAAAGTGTTTGCTTGTTAATTTACTGCAGATTTTTATCTGATTAAGAACTTAAATGCGTGATCTATTATTTAACACATCAAAGTTATTTCAGGGCATACTATATGCAAATAATCTAACCTAAGCATGTATACTGTTGCCTCATGACCCAAAGTAAAAGCATAAGACATTAGCAGGAACAGACACTGGCGATTCTGTGGAGCGAATCCATGGTTTTCGGCTTCACAGCGTGTTAGGCTCAGTTTACCAACAAAGTTTTTAAATTGAAAGATTCAACTCAAACTGGCAGCAGATTTTAATGTGAAGCAAGACTTCTCTCCCATTTCCACATCTTTCAGATTGTTTGACCCCATCCCTTACAGTGAAGGCTGAACACAGTGCACAAAAATTAGCCATTGTTATCAACGTAAATGTCCCCAAGGTCAATTTTACATATGAGGCTCTTTTACTAAACAGAATTAAAGTGTAACCTTGGCAACAAGGAAAGAGGAAAAAAAAAATCAGAACACAGTAAGAGAGGACTATTACTAGAAGCTCTTATACCTCTCTGTAGAAAAGCAAGCGGGTTAGGTTGTCCAGTGTTCACAGTACCGTTTTTCCTTGACCCCAGGCTAATGTTCCTTTCCCAGCAGAAATGCCTCGCTCCACACAGGGCCCTCCATGGATGCAAAAGGTAACGAGCAACTAGCTGGAAGAGTTTGGGGCAATGTTAGGAATGAAAACTCAGGGGAGCCAACCTCTGAGTTTTCCAGTATGGCCACTGTCTATCCATCCCTCACAAGCAACAGGCCTGGCTTCCTACCAAGAGTAGGGGAAGAATGAATCAGGGATTCATCACATTTATCACACCAGCATGGCAAATCCCCATACCACACATCGTGCTTATGGCCAAATGAAGAATACCCACTGCCTAGCCTCCAAACTCTCCTCTTCCCCACTCCTTTAAATCACCATTGAATTGGCTATACAAGCCTTGAACCATGTAATTGACTTCCTGAAAGCATTACCATTCTTTTTGAGAACATTTTGAATGAATGGACACAAGTGAACAGGCTCTACAACTCTCATAGCAAGAAGGCAAGCCGAGGTAGTACAGACCAGACTGAAGAATTTACTCTGACATATAGCCCTTACCTGTACAACAGGGATAACAATGCTTTCCTGTTGGAGTGAAATGTTGTAAATATTTGGAATACATTCTGAGATCCCAGCAGGTAAGGTAACTAAGTATAAAAGAGGTATTTATAGACAAAGTGATAACCATATTTCCTTTCCCTCTTAGTTTCTGCCAAATCAAGTTTCAAACAGAGCTCTCTTACTCTGTCCTTGAGTTTCTAAAACAGAAAACCCTGACATCTGAGGGAAAACAAAGAACACAAAGATACAAAGTAGCCTAACTTCTCCCCTCCCTCACCATCTTCCCTTCAAACTAAATCAAGCCAGAAGAATAACATCCATAGACCAATTAAACTCAATAGGCTGAAGCTGCTCACAAGGGAGTAGTCACAGTCTAAGTAAACAAATCCTTTCCAATGCTCTCGAGGACCATTAGCAAAAGGTCACTTTCAAGCTTTACCATTCTCTCTTCAGCTGTTAATTGCAACAGGACAAAATACCACTGTCCACTATAAGAAAGAAATGTAGACAGATCAAACTGGAGTTAGTAATTAATTTACAGTTGGGGAAGGGACAAGGGAAATGCTCAAACTTGGTGTCCAAAGCCAGATGGGGAATCTCCAGACCCTGCTCGTTGCTACAGAAGATATAGCCTGAATGCTTAACTCTGCAGACACCTCACTTCTCTCCAAGACAAGCTGGAGTTAACTGAGAAAGCTTGAATAATTTTTGTGAGGTGTTTAAACACCTTTTAAAAGCCCAACCTCTCTCACCCACACTGCACAAGTTCAGCTGTTCTCTCTTCTCAGAAGAAGGCCTTAACTTGCCTCTTCTGACTTCTCCTGACCCTTTGCTAGTGCAGACATCCCTCCTTTCAGCCACGCTCAGTAACTGTCTGCTGTGCTATTGCAGTTCCCCAGCTCAGATGGGAGTCAGCTCCTGCTCACAGAGCAGGGACAGACACAGACTCATGCCCATGGAGAGGGAACAGCCTCAGCTCACAGCTACTGATGTGCCAAGCACAGGCACTGACTGCCTCGTGCACCCATTTCGTCCTCAAGAACGAGTCTAACAATCTACTCATCCTGCTTGTATTAATCATAGATTCATAGAATCATTCCTGTCCCATTCTGTTCTTAGTTTTCTGCAAAGTTAGTCTATAACTTCTCAATGCTGAGGAATCTAATTTCACCTTTTAATTATTTCTTAATTTTGCACAATATAAAGAGAGAGAAAAGGAAGAGCTGCTAGTAGGTAGGACTATTCAGAGCACCAGCTGTCCTGTAAACACCAGACATTCTTCATTAATGACTAATATATTCAGGTAGTAGCAAACTGCAGCATTTTTGCTTTTTGCCAACAATATGTATATTTAATACAGCAGGAAGCCTTGCCTGTTTATGAGAACCGATACGAAGAAAAACAGTAGAACAGCTGGTTTGGGGGGAAAGAATTAATGATTTCAGCATCTCGGTTTATGAATCTGATTATTGGTATTTTCAAAAAGAGGGGCTAACTACAGTGAATGAATGGAGATGGGGAATTAAAACAGCAAAATGGTCGTTTAAATCATTCATATGATAGCTTCCCCTTGAAATCACATGCATCTGAGACACAAGTGACAAGCAGATCAGAGATCTCTACCAGTTATTACCTGGTCTGCAAGCTGCTCCTAAATAAAATCTATGCTGTGAAGATTCTTGCACTGGGGGAAGGAAAGAATTCAATAACTGACTCAGCTCTTACTTTAAAAGACTGAAGACCACCACACCCACAAGAGCTAAGACACCACAGAACAGCAGTGTTCTCGAAAAGATATTCTGATTGCCAAAACTGCACGAGGGAGAGTTTCAAGAAAAAGCAGTGTCAGTGGAACAGAGGTGTATATTTAAGCAGAAGAAAATTCTTTTCTATTTAATAAAAATCTAGGTCTGTCATTCTTGTGCATTTCGGACAAAAAGCTTGTGTATGGCTGTATTCTTCCCAACTAATCTTTTCCTAAAGCAAAACCACTGAACTTGGTACTACCAGGAGGCACAGCCTCTACTCATGCAAGCCAAACACGTAGAAAAGAGCCTGATCTAGTTGAAGGTGTATCTGCCCATGGCAGGGGGTTTGGAACTAGACAATCTTCAAGGTTTTTTCCTTTACAAACCATTATATGATTCTGTGATACCAAGACATGTAAGGTTTTGCCATTTTTCTCTGCCAAGACTTCCCTTGATAAATAAGCATCTCTTACTGCAAACAAACCAAAGCATGAGCAGGCTACAGAGTTTAAGCTTCAGAGCAGTGTGTTTAAACAAAGAAGTTTTCCCTGACACAACCAATAGTCTCCCTGTGTGACTGTACTACTGGCAAGACCAGGACCAGTTCCTGCTTGGTAGTAATGTAAATCTGAAGTAACTGCACAGAAATCAGAATTCATTTCCCTGCTGCTTAAATGTATGCAGCAAGAGAATCCTTCACTTCTGTTTTACCTGCTGGGAAAGAGAAACAGTGTTTGAAGACAGTGTAGCACAGCTGCAGATAGGCAAATTCATTGGAAAAATCCTCTTTAAGCATAGCTAGTATAAATACTTCTCTGTTGATATGAGGTGGTGATCAGATGCCTCAGACCTTGTAAGAATCAGTAAAGAATGAAGATTTTTTTTGTTGTTTAAAAGAAAATTAGATGTTTAAAGCAATGCAGGGAGCAGCAACCTGCCATACATGGCTGGATGCAGTGATGTCATGTAAGTAAACCATTCACAACTCTACACTTGCCTCCTCTATGAATGAATCACATCATTATACAGCCTGCATTGATTGTCATATTACCAAGAAGATCTGAGACCCCTTGGTCATTTCCATTTCTTGTCACATTTACAATGACCAGCCAAAACAGCTTGCCTGAGACAAGAGGCAGTCACTTGGGAGGGAGGAGTAACAACCAAAAATGTGTCAAACGTGCTCCTATTACAAGGACACCTGAATACCTAATTATCACTGCATGACAGAAAGAGTATGATGCTGTCCATGATGCTTCATAGAGGAAAAGGTAGCAGATGGTTCGTTAATGCAAGTGGTCCCCAGGGAGGCTGATCTACTTGGTTATTATATATCAGATCTTCCCCTGCAACCCCTCAATCCAAAGATTTAAGAGCATTTTTATATTCTTTATTTATGCAGAGTAAACAAATCCAAAGCGGTCTACACAGGAGTAACTTCATCTCATAGTCTACAGTGGTACTTGCTAAGAAGATTACTGTAGCTTGAAGTGACTGAAGCAATCAATTTCTTCTACTGCACACAAAGGCTATTCTGGGTACTATTTTAATCCCTATTTAGAACCTCTTCCTTTTCTCCTCCACAAAACCTCAGTAAAAAAATCCCTTTGGGAATGCAGGTACTAACATTTCTCATTTAATTTCAGAAATTAAGTGCTTTAGAAATGGGGGGGGAAGTCCAAAGAGCTCAACCTCAGCATTCAATGTTTCCTTAATTAAGGGCAACCATGACCAGAGACAATCACATTTCAACAGACTGATCTAGAAAATGAGGGGATGAAGAAAAATGCTTACTCTTCTAGACAACACAGCTACTCTGAGTACTACAGCCTGGAGTTTCCTCACAGGGGTTTATGCACAGAAAAAAAAACAAACAAAAACCCATAGCTTCATATCAACATACATCACTAGTGTTCTAGAATACTAGGACACCATAGCATGGGACTTGCACAGAGCATATAAGAGACTGAAACAACAAAGATGCGGCAACAGTCCTTTTACAATTACAATTACTTAGGACACAGCACTGTCTGCAACCAACAGTAGAAATGGCAAACTTCGGCTTGTTCTCCTAGATTCCAGAAGCGAGTCAAGGTGTCACACGGTAGGCTTCTTACTTTTCAGTTATGACAGCGCACAATGAAATGCCTGTGGAAGAGAATATGGATTAATTGGGGCTGGAAGGGACTGCTGGAAGTCATTCGGCTATGAAGTTTCAACATTCCCTTTCACCTTGATCAAAACTGGGCCAACTTTGATGCTAGATCCAACTTCATCTATAGACAAAGTTGATCATGGGCTTCCCCAGATGAGTTTGAATACTTGCAAGGATGGAGACACCACAACTACTGTAGACATGGCTCTAGCATCTGGCCCTCACAGAGAAAACATTTCTTACCACCTAATTGGGATTTCCCATGTTGCAGCTTCTGTGTGTTTCCTCTAACCATATTACTGTGCAGCTCTAAGGGGAGTATGGCTTTGTCTTCTCTGTAGCCTCTCATTATGTAGTTGAAATCAGCTGTCAGATCCCACTTGAGCTGCTCCTCAAACTGAGCAAACCCAGCTCTCAAAGCATCTTCCCTCATTCCAAGCTCCCTGTCCTGATCATTGCAGTGTCTGGACTCACTCCAGTTTGTCAATAGATTTCTAGATTTTCAGTAGATAGGAGCCCAAAGCTGGACACATTGCTACAAAAATGGCCTCACGAACGCTGAAGAGAGGTGTGTAAACACTTCCTTCAAGCCTGCTGGCTACACGCTTAATAACATAGCCCAATATGTGGTTAGTGTTACTTTGTGAAGAGCAAGAAGGGAAAATAGCAGACTGTAGCCCAGCTTGAGGCATCCTCAGCTCAAGCTTGATAAAACCCTGTGATTGAACTGATACAGTAATTCTGATAACTTTTAAACTTGAGACATGTTCTAATATATGACCCAACAAAGTTTTACAAAAACGACACCATGTTCCATTCTGAAAATATAGCCTCCCAACTGCTCCAAAAAGCACAGTTGTAGCTGTCTTGACATGTCTAAGTCACTAGCAAGCAGACAGTTCAAAAAAAAAGAAGTATTAAGAAGGAGGGATCTGTTTGTGCTTTTTTTTTTTCAAAATAGGTAACGCATGGGAAAGAAAACCTCATTCCATCTGTGCCCCAGTTGTCTCACTATATGGACCATCTTGAATTTTTGGCCATCTCTGGCTCTGCCTGCCTGCAGGCTGTGGGCGGGTGAGGTGTTAAACGCGTAGGGTGGGCCTGTCATCTCACAGCTCTACTGTGTTTCTACAAAATTTTTGAAGTCTAGATTTACTCAGATCGCATTTGTATTCCTGTTGAAAAGTTAGTCATGGATTATTCTTTTACACAGCAGTGGAAGAAAACACTTACTCATTGTACCTTTCCTCCTGAGAAACCTTTATTTTATATTTGTAGAACTACAGAGGTCCATTTAAAAAGAAAGCAAGTTTCTAAATAGTTTTTGATGCAAAGCATATGGATAAACATTTTTTTAATCTGTATGCAAGTTTTCACATTCTACATTCATCTTCTCTCCTGTTTTCCCTTTCACATTCCCTTTTTCCTCCCCAGCACCTCTAGGAAAACACAACTATAGCATGGCACAGTTTAGCCAAAAAAAACTTGGCTGCAGTAGTCAAAAAAACATTTATAGAGGGATTAGTACTATAATGTTATCCCACTTTTTCTGCTGCATTACAATCCATCACATATTTATAGAAACTGTTAAAAACACTGTTTCTGTGAATAAAACAATTTGGAAGATGTGGGCTCCCTTTTGAAACACAAAAGTGTGAATTTCTTACAAAAGTTTGCTTAGTTTGTTCCTGCATCTTTCAAACCAAATAAGGAGAGGAAAAATAAAGTACTAAGAACACAAATGTAAGCTTTACAAAAGCACTTAATTTTCTGTGGGAACAAGAGACACCAACTTAAAGATCATGTTCATGGATATGTCATTTCATCAACAACAAAGATATGCTCACAATGCACAAACTAAGCTACAAACACACATACAAAAAGTTGTTTGTGTTCCTAATCATCTGTGTATTCAGAGGCCTTTTATCAGTGTCATTGTGCTTCCTGTGTTAAAGAATGCAACTTAAAGCAATAAGAACCACCTCCGGGTAATTCTGACACACATCGCCTACCAAAGACTGATAGAAATTCATACAACACAGAATAAGTTTGTCATCCCAATCAAAGCCAAATGAAGTGGAAGAACCTACCACCGGTGCTCCCAAACAGAAACCCTAGATTTTTCTACAACTACTGCCCCACTGAATGCAATGAAACAATTACTGGGGACAAGTTACTCCAGTGCAAGCTTTGTCTCTTCCATTGATGCTTCTACTATTCTACTACCAGTCCCTATGAGAGGCTGTGTTTGAGGCTTGACATGGGTCTGCAGTGTGCGCTCGCAGTCCAGGGGGCCAACCATATCCTGGGCTGCATCAAAAGACGCGTGGCCAGCAGGTCAAGGGAGGTGATTCTGCCCCTCTATTCCTCTCTTGGGAGAGCTCACCTGGAGTATTATGTCCAGTTCTGGAATCCTCAACATAATAAGGATATGAACTGTTGAAGTGGATCCAGAGGAGGGCTACAAAGATGATCAGAGGGCTGGAGGACCTCCCGTATGAGGACAGGCTGAGAGAGTTGGGGTTGTTCAGCCTGGAAAAGAGAAGGATTTGAGGAGACCTCATAGTGACCTTCCAGTACTGGAAGAGGGTGTACAAGAAAGCTCGGGAGGTACTTCTATAGAGGCATGCAATGATAGGACTAGTGCCAATGGCTATAAATTGGAGAGGGGAAGATTTAGACTAGACATAAGGAGGAAATTCTTCACCATGAGGATGGTGAGGCACTAGAAAAGATTACCCAGGGAAGTTGTAGATGCCCCATCCCTGGAGGTGTTCAAGGCCAGACTGGATGGGGCCTTAGGTAGTCTGATCTAGTGGGAGGTGTCCCTGTCCACGGCAGGAGGGGTGGAATTAGGTGATATTTAAGTTTCCTTCCAACTGAAACCGTTCTATGATTCTCTGAATCTACAGAGTGGGAAGGAGGAAGGCATCCGGCTGCAGCAGACATGGTGCAATTACATTCCCATAACAAGACAAAGCAGTCAGAGCCAGCAATAGCTTTTAATGTATGCAGCACACACAAGGTGCCACCAAGAAAGACCTGCAATTTCACACTTTAAGCACAGCAGTGATTTCTGGTAAGTCACACAAACTTCTCTCGCTTGGAAAAAGTACTGGATGCACACTGTAAAATGATTAGCTTGCACTCATTGCTTAATAATTCCTCAAGTCCTACTAATAGCATTCTGTTTTAAGCAGTTGTGGATGTATCAAAGAAAGTTTATCAGGCAAAGCAACAAAAGAAAAGAATATCAAAGCAGAAGAGAGAAGCCTTCAGAAGAAGCCTTCCTAAGTTCTTCCATTATGATACTTCTGATGGTCTCAGTCAATGACACAAACACCTGAAGAAGTTACTGAAGGTTGCTGAGGTATCACATTTCAGAAAGTAATTTATAACAGCAACAGCTGCACATGTCCTGCACACTTACGGAAGTACCTTGCATTTATCACAGCAGATAGTTTGCAAGCACCCATATTAACAGTGGACCAGGTGATTTTTGTCACAGATAACTCTGGATTTCCCCATCTACATCATCATATCCCACAGAATTTTTGCTAGTTTGTTTTTTTTTCTAGGCCCTGGGGTTATGTTCATTATGGACAGTTATTTGCTTTTTTAACTATAGAAGTACTCATCATCCATACAGAAAGAAAACCATTGTGGTGTATTCTAGCAGTTAGTTCCATGCTGTAGCTGTTCATTATGGTAGAATACCTTTTTTTTTTTGTTATAGTAGTCAAGTAAGTTTAACATACTTTACATTGCAAAAACATTGCAGTGTTCAGCTACAAGTCACTTGGAGAGGATTTGGTCTCTAAAGCTCATGGCAGAAGTCTTTCTTCCAACACACCAAGCTCCATAGCATAAAGATCCATAAAGCACAAAGCAACAACCGGTAATCTAAAACTCAGGCATATACACACATGCGCGTGTCTCTAGTAGATATGTTAACCTCTGAGTATGTTCATGAGACACAACTAGGACACTCTCTGAAGTCTATCTCCAGCTATTATTGATTCCTTTTTAATTAATTTAAGCATTAAACTATAGCGTTCCCTGCAATCCATAATCCCACTAGCTTTAGTAGGTTTAGAGACAAAATTCAACATCCTGCAAATGGTACCAGTTTGTGTTGTATGTGCTATGAGAGGCTCCTTTCTGTCTGTAAGAAAGAGAAGTACCAGGATCACTCATCTCCAAGCTTCCTCCTCTTCATTCAGCTTTGCAGGCTGCCTGTGAGACACTCCCAGCTCATAATCAGCCTTCCATTGTCTCAGAAAAAGCATCCACCTGTTTCCTGCTTCCACCCTTGCTCCTTCCAAGCAGAATAAGGATCCTCCCCCCACGTCCCAGTACATACTTTTAATCTAAGAACATCACAATAGCATCCTATTTAAATATTAGGCTTGCCGCCATCAACCAAGCATGGCCCCAGACAGTGTAATTTAAAGTCAATTACGCTTTTCCTAATTTGACTGTTCAAAAAAACTTAGAGTTTCCACAAATACAGTTCTTGAACACACCTAGCACTCTCTGCTCTATAGGTGCTTGCATCAATTATTCTATAAATAACTCCTTATTACAGCATGGAGATTTCATTCAAAATTACCACTTAGTATAGTTTTCAAAATATTTCTTAAATAGACCACTATTTATCTGTGTGGGGTTTGTGCTGAAGATTTAAAGGTTGTCCTCTTCTATGGGAGACAAATAGCGAGCTTTTTGCTGTTATGAAGATGAGTGTGAACCACTGGGTGTTTGCCACACAGTAAAATTCGTTATTGCCAAAAAAAAAAATCACATCTCCAGGTGCCAAGCTTTTCTCTAAATATCTACTGATTTCCCTGTTTGCATATGGAATCAAGACTGCACACAGGAAAGCAAGCAAATGAGAAACCATGCAAGTTCCTATGATGTTCTGCAGTAACTCAGCCTATTGAACCATGCCGGGAAATATGCAAAAAAAATTCAGCTGCCTGAACCACTAGTACAGCTGCTCGCAAAGGTTTCAGTAAGTGAAGAGCAATCTAAAGCTTTTTGAATTATGGTGCTATGAAATACAGTTTTGTAGGTTATGCAAATATCACCAATTTCTTCCAAGGGAAGGTGAGCATTTTCTAACCAAAGAAGTTTGTCTGAAAAACATCTAAAGGTTGAGATACTCAGGGATACAGAATTAGTATGATGAAGGATAAAGCTACTGGGATCCTGCAGCAAAGAAAAGTACACCTCCTTGGACGCATTAACAAATATAGCAGTAACAGTGCATATGTGGTGACATAGCTCCAGTGCAGGTTGGGAAGATATAGCAGGAAGCCTAGAGAGCTGCTCCACTGACAACAGCATGTGTCAGGACTTGATTTTCCACTTTTGCAACTGTCACATCATCCCCACTGTGATGGACAGGTAACCATCCTTGATTACAGCATGAAACGCCCCTGTAGCAAACAGAGAATCTCTCTAAAAGCTCGGGTCCTTAGAACTGGGAATATGAGTGCTGAGGTCTGCAGAAGAGTTCCTGTCTCCTCTGCAGCTGCACTGAACTGTTCAGATTCTCAGTGGTTTTGTGGCCTGAGAATGGGCTGAGACTAAAACTCGACACAGCGCAAGTGGAGTACCTAAGCACACTGCAGTGGGATTACTGCTGCTTGCGCCTGAGTTGCCGAGGGGGAGAAGCTGCTATTTCTAAAGGGACGGGTTGTTCTGCTTGACATTTCTGAAGTGCTCAGTAGCTTATGTCAAGTCTCTCACAGAATGTTCTGTTCATGTCAGACAATAAGCCCAACAACTTAGTTCATCAGAGGATGCTCATGGTTGAAAATTATTCCTTCACTTGTAAGAACCGTAATTTCCTGGAATAACAGATAATAATATCAGTTATATTTAAGATGAAAAAGTGTCCAGCTGCTACTTCTGGATAGGTGATCTTTGAAGGATAAGCTGTTGCCTTGGAAGTAAAACAGCAGTAGAGAATGTTTTAATAGATAATATTTGTTCTGCTACATCGAGTTATTGGGCTGATAAAAATGTTGGTATTGTTGGCATGTTATTTAAGTGCTGCATACCTTAAGCTGAGTGTTTACATAAAGCTGAATACTTACAAAACTATATGCGATTTTATTGCTGTATACAATCAAATGCTTAAAAAAGGATCATAACTGTTATTTCAGAAACACAAGGAAATCATTCTAGAGCGATGCCACAGAAGTATTAAGGCTGCTGAGATGTGCTGCAGAATCTAAACAAGAAGAAGAAAAATATCACAAAAACTCAAATGTCATAAAATTTCATTAGAATGGAAAGCAATGCACATCTTCAGTGTAAGCTTCTGTATTTATTTATTATGAACTCTCTGTACACAATGACTCTGATACAGGCTGCCATTCTCAAGCCCACCTGTGATTAAGTTGGTTGTTTCCACATGGAATAACCCTCTTAGAAACTAAAACGTTCCAGAAAACCAGAGGTTCTAACAAGCAATGAGGAGTTTGCTTTAGTGAACCCTGAATCTAAACATTAACTCATTTAACAACAGAGCAAAGGAATACCTCAGCTATTATTCATTACTAGACTGTAGTGATATGTTAACTTCCTTTTCTTTCTTAAAAAGAAAACAAAACAAAAACAAACTGAGAACTTGTTTACTCCAGAAAATAACAGATGTACTGTGGTTATGAAAAGCAATTCTTCAGTAATAGGTAAGCTTACTCCAGAAGAGTAGTGGTTTTTTTCCATTTTAGCTTCTTTTGCTTCAAAGACAATTAACTGCAGACACTGCTTTAAAATTATTAATCTCATTTTGAAGTTTCTTCTGGGTTTGTTTTTTTTTGTAACTCATGATTATTTCTACAAATCACCTATTATATAGCAGCTGTTGCCCCTACAGGTGCGGGACACACCTGCAGTACAGGATAGTTGCCTACATTTGCTTGACAAATCCAGATATGTCTGCTCCAATTCATGTGTGACAGCTAGTTCAATTAAAAGTTGAATTCAAGAATGAAGCAGAATCAAATGATTTGATCCCAGTTATGACTTTGCCAAATCCAGTTTTTTACCAACAGGCATTTTGCATCACAGCTGCAGTGCTCCTAGATGGTACAAATATTGTGCCACTTACATGCCCAGGGAGGTGGTTGAGTCACCTTCCCTTGAGGTGTTTAAGGCACGGGTGGACGAGGTGCTGAGGGGCACGGTTTAGTGTTTGATAGGAATGTTTGGACTTGATGATCTGGTGGGTCTCTTCCAACCTGGTGATTCTATGATTAGGATAGGGAGAGACCACTCTCCAATCACCATCACAAAAAAAGACTCTACTTGGGAATAAATTAATTTGATTTATTACCAATCAAATCAGAATATGGTGATGGGAAATAAAAACAAACCTTAAAACACCCGTCTGTGTTTATAACATAATACTGAACTATATCGGTAAGGAGAACAATATCACATTTAACTGATATGAGCTTTTTCCAGACAATAAATGTTTGGAATATATTCTTTGTAAGAGCTTTTAGAAGAAAAAGTAGCATTTACTAGATTTAATTATTTTTACACATAGAGCATGGTAGAAGTAGGAATTCTAGTGCAATTATTTTCAGGGAGAGAAGAAATATCCCTAGATACTCGCTATATATTTTTAATAGAAGAGATATGCTGCAAAGCATAATGCAATCACTAAGTGGTGTAATTAAGAAAAAAGCTTCATATCTGTACAACTGCTCAACAGTTGTCCTCAGAGGTGTTTTTCGTACCCTTCTCAGAAAGGGAAGCTTCCATTTGTGCACAAATACAAAGTACTGACCTGAGTGAACCACAGTAATTCCCAAATTACTTCCCCAGGGCAAATTATATCTAGTAAGGAAGCTGCAGGTAATTTCCACAAATTACCAAGAAAGTTCCATCTTCCCTTTTGCTCATCACATCCAGCTGTATTGTAACAGAGGAGTGGTTTATCTGGGGCAGAGAAACAAGGCTGTGCTTCTATTTATTTTCTAACATGAACAAAACCCACTTAGAGATGCAGAGCTCAAAAAAAAAACCAAAAAAACAAAAACAAACCAAACCCCAATCATCTCTATAATGCTCTTCAAGTAGTGCTTCCTCTAACTCTACCTCCAGCATCAACAACACAAGAACACTCAATCATTCTCTTCTACTGTCATGCTAAAGAAGCTTGTTACAGAGAAACCCCTCCAGATTAGTAAACCCTCCTCCTCTCATGGAAACAGATCAGTTGCAGCAGTCTGGCCATCCAGATCAGTCTCAGCATATGTCTCCCAGCAGCTCTTCAAACACCAGCAGAATTCCTACTTCTCATTTCCAACACAGCAGTTCACAAAAACCCCCCTCTGACTCCACTCATACATACATCATAAATCCTCTCACACAATTTGGGTCCAAAGTACTGACAGCAGAAGCCTGGATTTAAGCAACAGGAAAAGAGGCCAAGTAGGGCATAAATACATACTGCCTTTTCCTCCTTCCATTTCAAATTGATGACAAATCCCCAAGGAGAGATCTCCAGTCTATTCAGCCTGTACTTCCCCCACCATATGAGTTACAACAGCCATCTCTTCCTATGCTCAGATGCTGGAAGTCTCCGTTCCTGCTTTCCTAGATTAAAGGTCCAACTCCCTAAGTCAAACATGCACTTGTGACAGAAAACAGGAACATACATAAAGGATCAGTTTTAAAATAATGCATAGGTAATTAATTCATAGAGAATGAATAGAAATTTGTTTTCAAGATTACAACGTGGCTGTATAAGGAGTCTAACAGTATTGGATACTGTGAATTAGAAGTTTCACACACAACTTCACAGTAGTTAAATAAAGTCAGGAGAGACTGCTAGCTTTCCCATCATCAGAAATATGCAGTACAATCCTTGCAATGGACATTGTCATGTCAATAAGAGAGTTTTGTATGCTTAGAGCTTACGCTCACTTTTTACCGGATTAAGGTGGCTTTATATTAAAACACCTAACAGAGAACAAGAACACAACTTCAGAAAAAAAGTGTTGATTAATGTAAGTGGCACAATATTTGTATCACCTAGGAGCACTGCAGCTGTGATGCTTCTTTGTTAATTCTATACCGGGTGTACCCGGTTCCAGCAGTCTTCCAACCCCACGCTGGAACAGAGGAGACTCACCAGCCTGCAGCAGTAGCAAAAGGGACATTCATGCCAAGAGACTGTTCTCTGCCAAGTCAGCAGCAGCTGACGAAAGCTAGGCAGGCCTAGGAACCTGTATACATAAACACATTTCAATTGGGTTCCTTGGCTGCCCTTGCGTGACCAGTAACTGGCTGCTGTGTCCTGACCAGCCTCCACCCAAGATGATGCCCTTGTTAGGAGCAGGACAATTCATAAGTCAGACAGGGCCTGCCATGAGGTCATTGACAAATGCAGTTTAACCAGCTATGAGGAAAAATCCCATAGCCAAGCAACACACCTCTGAAGGGGACCTACTTAAAACAGAGGTGGCATCAACATAGATTCAGCCTCTTCTGCAAATACACCAGATGGAACTCACAGCGATTTCCAAGCCGTGGTTATGAGCATCAATGCAATCCTTGGAAATACCTAGTTTGTCTGGTCCTATATCTGCATGACTTTGATACATTTGAAAGTCAAATATATTGAGCCATGATCAAATCAGTGATTCAGAAACATGCAAATGACTTTCAAAAGTATCCATTTCCCCCCTGCCCCTCCATACCCTCCTAAGAGTTACAGGGTAGTACCAACAAACAGCAAGACATCAATCCTCAAGCAAATAACCACTCTCATGGGTATTTCTCTTCAGTCATATCTGTGTTGTGTACTCAGGTGCTATGTCCAAGATATAGCTTTTCATATTCAAGTGTAGTGCTTTTCGTTTCTTCTAATGTTATCTCTGACCACAGTTTACTTTTTATACATTTTCATATCTATAGAATTCAGGTATTTGCAAACTGTTCAGAAAAATCCATTTTAGTGACAAGGGAGTAGCAGATAGGCCATGGGCAAACTTGTTAAATAATGTAAAAGAAAATTCTATTACTCCTTCGAGGTGCTACATCCTTATGCGGAATCACTGTCTAAACCGTATTTTGCTTAGTACCTTTTGAGAAGGGTATTATTTTCTGAAGTGCCCAAGAGATTTAACAACACACACATGCAGTTTTAGTAGATAACACAGCTGATCAGTTTAGCCATTCTTCTGTATCATTCTCTTAAATACTTTATAAAATCTCCCCACAAGGCTAACATCTCTTCTGACTTTAGACATGTAAAAGTTGGTATGTCTTTTTAATTGCTTTAGAAAGTGACAGACACTCCTCAGAAGCAATTTATCCCTCTTGTTCTCATATTGATCTCAGGATACCCTGTGGCTGGGCAAAGATTCTTTCCTAGACTTGTTTATGTACACAGCAAATGTGAAAATTAACTGCACACGTTTGCCTATCTTATTTGAGAGAGGCCAAAAGTAATTTAACAAGCCTTCAGATGAGATTCAATTGCATGTATTTTTCATATAAGGTACAGCTGCTCTGCATCGCATCCAACGCATCACTTCTGCTGCTGCTTGCAGTCTGTCCTACAAGGTGTTGAGAAGGGGAGCCAGATGTGTTACCTGCTTCTATAATCATAATTGCTTTTATACTCACCCGAGACCTCTTGCACCAGCGTACCTCCCTCTGATTACAGGATACTTGCATCTGTGGCTGGACAAAAAATACTATCCAAAAGCACTCCATGCTACTCCATGATGTTTATCTCATGTGCCAGAGTTTGGAATACAAACAGCAGCAAACAAATATAACTAAAGTAAATTTTTTGATTTTGAAAGACTTTTGCTTTAAGAAAAACACCACCCCACAACAGGTAGTGAGTGCCCTATGATCTATGCTCCAATAATTCTCATTCCCTTAGGACACTTCCCCATTCTTCTGCTGGTATATATTGACTTTAATTCCACCTGCTTATCCCTGAATAGTCCCTCCAACTAATCCAGGCAGACAACTTTGTTAACCTCTGCACAGTAGCCTGCTCAGTAATGGACAAGTTGGGATACTGTTGGACTTTGGAAAAGTCAACTACTGCTCAAAAGTCCCTGACAATGTGGATCATCTCTCTGAGAGGAGGGGGAAAAAATCTCTGCAGCATCTTGATGTATTGCCATTGAATGTTCATTTACTTTGTGACCTGTAAGGCATCTAGAATCAGAATATGATTACTGAGATGAGATACCATAATGCAATATATCTATCACCATTTATTGCTGTGGTTACTGCTATTAAAGGCCATAATAAGGCACATTAAACCAGAAAAAAGAAACTAATGATTGCCTTATCATTTTTCCATCTTCTTCCACAAAAGAAAGTTCAAAGTAATCTGAAAATTAGCATTATTTGTCCTGACTTCAGAGGGAAGAAGCATTTTATCACTCAGCATCATTATGAGTGCTAGCAGAGAAAGAGTACAGCAAAGCCCAGTGGGGAGAAAAAAATGAATTATTAAAAAAAAAAAAAAAAAAAAAGCAGAGGCATTTCCATTCAATTTAAAACTTAAGTTATTCCTATTCCTATGTGTAGAATAGCAGATATGCACTGGCTGAAATTGACCTCACATCTTGTAATGCATAAACCATCACTGGAGCCTGTAATCAGACAATTAGAACTGGTGACTTGAAACATTACATTAAACACTGGATAGTCAGATTGTGTATATAGTCTCAGACCTCTCTTCTCCCTCCTCTGCCAAAGTACCACCCCTATAAGTGGGCCTGTTTGGCAGGTTAACAGCCCTGCTGAGTGCCTGTATCCACTGCCTCCCTCCAGGGTGCCAAAAAGTCTAGTGATTCTAAAGATGCCCCCAAACTCAGTGCACAAGGGACCAGTCAAACATGCAAAAGTCCTGTTCACTGTGCAGCCTTGACCAGATCTGCAAGACCAAGGAATTAATTTATCTATGAACCTTGGAATTAGCTGCTACTTGATAGGAAAGCAACATCAGTGACTCAGAAGTCCTGTTGTCAAGCAACAGAAGGAAAGCGGTTGACAGAAGAAAAACCTCTGGCACTCTGTGTTCCCTAAAACATTATTTGTTTTTCGAGGTCATGACTGAGATGTGACCTCTCTCCCCACATTCTGTCCCTCTGAAAAAAAAAAAATGACAATGCATTGGTCTCAACACAGCAATGATCTGCTGCGATTTATGTTTGTTTCTATGTGCCAGGATAAAACAGAATGAATGACGGGTTCACTCACTGTCAGTTTTTCATGTGTTATTTCACAGTTAACGTATACATCAAGCTTCTGTATACCTAGCTGTTTGACCTAAGTGCCCAGAATTTTATATTCAGCCTTCCTAATGCTCTTTCTGATGTTTATTGAGATACAGTACAGAATTTGCTATTTAAGATTTTAAAGTCCTCCTGACTGATAGAAGTCTGCCAAGACTAGCAGTTGAGGTAATATTTTGAACAAGATTAATCTTAGATTCGTTTATATAAAACAGTAGCAACAACAGAAAAGCATGCAAGACTGGAAGGCAAAAGCAAGCCTCAAATAAAGGACACTGCCAAGATGACATCAAAAATGCAATATAGCAGGAAAAAACAACCAAAGCATATAATGCCCTGCCACACCCTCACCTTCTACCAGACACTCAAGGAAGGAAAAACAATCTCAGAAGACCCTTCTAATGGCTCTCCAGCCCTCTACACAGTTAACGCAATATAAACTCTAAAACACTGGGGGTCCCTTATATATATATTTATTCATAGATATTCTCCTTCTTTCTGCTCTGCTGCTTAGCTCAGTGTCAATCTAAAAACTCTTTTCTGGAATCTGGAAAACATTGCTGGCTACTGAGTTTTTAAAAGAAAGCCCAAGAAGTGAGTATAGTCAGTCTTAAACCTGATGAAGTCCAAAAGCCAAGTAGAGCTAGGCTTCACATAGCTAATGCTTGAGATATTCAGAAGACAAGGCAGTTGAGTGGATCCACTATGTCCAGATATTCTCTGCTACAAAAGAAAACATTCTTTCCATCCCTTCTCCCCAAAAAAAATCATAAAACCTGAGCTAAAATATGAAGATGAAAAAATAATAAAAATAAAGCTATTTCTTTAAAGATGCTTAGGAGCATATATGTGGTTTATCATCTTCTACCCTATCTTAAATTGGCCTGAATAGTAATTGTAATGTTTGGGAAAATCCTAGTGATACCAATTGTTTTAAGTTATTTACCCAAGAATATAGTTTTCTCACTAGCACTCCATAACATATTACCACCACTTCACACATTTTTAATTTAATTAATTTCTACACAATAGAATTGTTATTAAAATATCAGACTTGAATCACTTGTTTCTTGGGAGCATCTATAAGGATGGATACCTCTTTACAACATCCCAAATTAACATATCTGAGCTATTCATTACTCAACTCAAGTCAATACTTGACCCAGTTGACCAGCAGATTTAGGTGCTCATCATGCCTGAGGGTCATTTTCTGATGTGGCTGTAACAAGATTGCCTCTTCTCCCAGGTGGAGCAAGAAATCACCACAACTTTCCAGGAAAAGAAAAGCCACGAGAGGTGGCAAGAGGAGGAGTGCTCAAATACTTACCCAGCAGCTAGAGTGCATCTGCTTGGGCAAGTGCACTACATCAAGGCCTCTGGTGATGCAAGCTCTCTACTGGAAGCCACTCCTGATGTCAGGATGGAGGAATTTGCAGGTATTCATATCTCCCAGATTTTCTGCTTGCAGCTGCCATAAACTGAAGCAGACTCCAGAGTCACCCATACTAGTCTTTCCAGATTTATTTATAACTATGCAGTCAGGAACTTTCAGTTTCCTTAAAAAATAAAAAATAAAATAAATAAAAATGGAGATCTCCTGATATGAAAGTTTCCAGGTCATATCTGGGGTCAAAAGTCTTAACACCACATTCCTGAAACACTCTGGTGACCTGCCACAGCAGCGAGAGATAGGGCATCTTGTAACACAGTTGGCTGACTCCCAGCTGCTCACCATCCGAAAAGCCCATTGCCACACGGCAGAATAAGCACAGGCTCATCCCAGCATTTCCTAGAGGACTTCCAAAAACGCCTTGGTCCAAGAACCAGGAATTTTTCTCCACCACACAGCACACTCTGGTTTGACAGGTGTTTGTAGGCACACTTACGAATATGGGCACCACACATGAGTAGACCAAGCTGAACTCCAGTCCTGAGCTGAGCATAGCGGCCACGAGATGGAGATAAAAGAAAGGAAAGGCTACAGCCCTGTAGCAGTGATAGGAAGGGGGGAAGATGTGTTTCTTCAGGAGCTTCAAAGGACAAGAGAAGTCTGGTTTTGTTGAAATTATGCATTATTCCTACAGGCAGATGCTCTTATTTATCTATAGCGTTCTAGAGAAGTGATATTAAGAAATGCCCCTCTTCGTTGAGAGGTTTTCAACACACAGAGAAAATGAGGAACTAGGGGCAGGGCGGGGGGGAGGGGGTAGGTCTTATACTTGCATTCTTTTTTTCCTAGGACAATTCTGTAACAGAGGCTGGCAGCATCCTGCGTGCTGTGCTCATCCAGCAGCACTAACTTGTGCTTTCCTGGCAACCTCAGTACATATCCTTGCTGCTAACAGTCCTGGGAGCAACAATAAAAGCAATGCAATTAAGCATCATTTGCTGCTTGGGCGTTCTTTTGAAGACAGTGTCTGTATTCTTTGAGTCATTGACACTAAACATTTGGTACGTTTTATTTTTGAACACAGCTCAGTGAAACAAAAGCAACTACTGAAACAAAAGAGTAAATAAATTCACTTGCACATTTCTTCCACTTTCTTACTGATTGTTTCCAAATGTCAAGCCTAAACATCTCCAACTTTGTTATTAGACAGATTTAGACAGACAAAAAAAAGTTACTCCAGCCTTTTAGATTCCACCCCCATGGTTTGAGTGCAAGAGGATTTTATTCATGTAAACCTTATTTGCATATGCAAACAAGTTAACGTTGCTTCAGTCAGTATTCGTCCTTCTCCAGACCATCACAACATCGGGTTTTCTGTTTGTTTGTAATACATTGCTCATTACGCTTAGAGAGCAGATGTGTCAGGCTAAACACCAGACCCTTGCCCAAAAAAGAACCTATTGCAGCAAGGTGGGCGGGTTGGTGGACTTTGCAGGAGCACAACATAACCCTGCTGGTAGACCTGTCAGAATGATTGATTACTAATGCTTTCAAAAAAAACCCCACAAACAGCTGTGTTTTTCAAGCCCTTGATGACTGTAACTCACTGCTTCTGTGGTAACAACATAAAATAGTATTAACAATGTAATTTAATGGCTAAATAACAACAGTACTCCAGTCAATGTCCTAGCCATGTTCCCATTAGCTAGAAGTTGTGGTGTATCAAAATGTCGTTCAAAATTGAACAATCATTCCTAAATGTTATTCTAGCTTTAAATGATGGCAGAGATTATTAATGATCTAATTACAGGTCTACATCCGATGGTGAAGAATTTATTACTCTTTTCTAGAGTAACTGATCCTATTGGTATCAGGTCTGGTTGGGATAGAATCGATTTTCTTAGTTTGTATGGTTCTGTGTTTCAGATTAGCAAACAAAGCAATGCTGACAACACACTAATGTTTCAGCTGTAGCTGAGCAGTATTTGCGTAGCATCAGAACTTTCCCTCTTTCACCCTCTGCCCGCTCAGTGAATAGATTGGGGGTATGCAAGAGGCTGGGAGGGGACATAACGAGGCAGATGACCCACACTGCCTAAGGAGATATTCCATGTCATGTAACATCATGCTCAGCAACAGAAAGGGAGAAAAGAGGATTTGAGCAAGGTTAACCAACTTTTGCCCAGAAACTGGCTAGGCATCAGACGCCCCATGGTAGGAGGCGACTGCTTGCCTCTACATCACTTTGCACGCTTTCTCTCTTCTTCCATTTGCTTATGAAACAATTTTTATCCTGATGCACAAGTTTACTTGCTTTCACTCTTCCATTCCTCTTCCCCTGTCCCACTGGGACAAAGACAAAAAAATAACAGAGTCAGAAAAAATTAAAAAGTGTGACTCAGCTTTTACCTCCATACTTGTAATGCCCACTCATCTGTGTGTTTAAAGTTTGGGATCCAGGCAGAAATCCCAATTCTCACAATACCCCAAGAGGAAGATCCTTGTCTACAGTTTGGGAAGGCTCCTAAAAGCCTCCTCTGCTCATGGCAAGGCTGACAGCAGCTTAGCTGGATCTAGATCCTCAGCACTAAAGCTACGAGAAACAGTAAGATGCAGTTAGTAGTACAGTAAGGCAAAATATTGGATGCAGAAAATACTACTCCCTATGCAATTCTGGACGTACAATGCTCACGTTAGAGAGCCCATATAGCTGCAGAGGATTCCAAAATGCCCGTTCTCCTTGAGCACCCAATCTAGAGTCATCTGTTCAGGACCACATACAGTACCCAAAACCATAACAAGTTTTAAGACAGCCTCAGCATTCTAGATTACTTCAGGTCCCCACACAGGCTGAGTTCCTGCTATGTAATTATGCCTGCAATACCCTAAACCATTTTTACGAACCATACAATTTTTCAGTCAGCAATAAGCTGCATGCAAAAAAGCATATGTGAGCATTTAGAGGAACCACTTGGGGTTTTTGTTTTAAAGTGCCAAGCTTAACATACAGCAGGACATTTCACACTCCACTTTAATTAGAAATGGGGAAGCCAAGTCTACTCTGCTCTACTGCAGAGAACCTGACTCTGTCACTGACATTGGTCAGAGTTCCAAAAGTGCAGGAGGCAGAAACACAAGTAAATAAAATCAGGATTCCACCCTGGGATCCACATTTAATTATAAAGATGTCCAGAGTGCTCCTAAACTACATATTCTGAAAACTGTGGCCTACTTCCACATATTGAAATGGTTTAGATGAAGTGCAATATCATTCTGTATCATAAATCCTTGTCAAATCAATGCGATAATACAGACCATAGAATCATAGAATGGTTTGGGTTGGAAGGGATCTTAAAGATGATCCAGTTCCAGCTCCCACACCATAGGGAGAGACATCTCCCACATGATCAGACCATTCAAGGCTCCATCCAACCTGGCCTTTGCCTTCTATGATAAAGTGACTCGGCTACTGGATGAGGGAAAGGCTGTGGATGTGGTCTTCCTGGACTTCAGTAAAGCCTTTGACACTGTTTCTCACAGCATTCTGCTTGAGAAACTGTCAGCCTCTGGCCCGGACAGGCGCACACTCTCCTGGGTGGAAAACTGGTTGGATGGCCGGGCCCAGAGAGTGGTGGGAAATGGTGTGAAATCCAGCTGGAGGCCAGTGACAAGTGGGGTTCCCCAGGGCTCAGTGCTGGGTCCAGCCCTGTTCAATGTCTTTATCAATGACCTGGATGAAGGCATTGACTGCACCCTTAGTAAGTTCGCAGATGACACTAAGCTGGGTGGAAGAGTGTATCTACTGGAGGGTAGGGAGGCTCTGCAAAGGGATCTGAACAGGCTGGACCACTGGACAGAGTCCAATGGCATGAGGTTTAACAAGGCCAAAAGCTGCACTTGGGGCACAACAACCCTGTTGTCAGTGCTACAGACTAGAAGAAGAGTGGCTAGAAAGCTGCCTGGAGGAGAAGGACCTGGGGGTGTTGGTTGACAGCCGACTGAACATGAGCCAGCAGCGTGCCCAGGTGGCCAAGAAGGCCAATGGCATCTTGGCTTGTATCAGAAACGGTGTGACCAGCAGGTCAAGGGAGGTTATTCTCCCTCTGTACTCGGCACTGGTGAGACTGCACCTCAAATCCTGTGTTCAGTTCTGGGCCCCTCACCACAAGAAGGATGTTGAGACTCTGGAAAGAGTCCAGAGAAGAGCAACAAAGCTGGTGAGGGGGCTGGTGAACAAATCTTATAAGGTGCAGCTGAGGGAGCTGGGTTGTTTAGCCTTGAGAAGAGGAGGCTGAGGAGTGACCTTATTGCTCTCTACAATTACCTGAAAGGAGGTTGTGGAGAGGAGGGAGCTGGCCTCTTCTCCCAAGTGACAGGGGACAGGACAAGAGGGAATGGCCTCAAGCTCTGCCAGGGGAGGTTCAGACTGGATATCAGAAAGAAATTTTTCACAGAAAGGGTCAGTGGGCACTGGAACAGGCTGAGGCACCATCCCTGGAGTTCTTTAAAAGATGGGTAGACAAAGTGCTCAGGGACATGGTTTAGGGGCGGATAGGAATGGTTGGACTCCATGATCCAAAAGGTCTTTTCCAACCTGGTGATTCTGTGATTCTATGATTCCTTCCCTCTCTATTTTTGTTTAAAATAAAAAGCAACTAGTTTTAATGTGGACTTAGCCTTTCATGACAAGAACACTTGTCAACTGCCATTGACAGTGTTTTCTATTTACTTTGGACCTCTTTTGTCTAGAATTAGAAGTTGTGTTTTCCTTATTAACAGTCCACTTTGTAAATAATTGATAAAATTGCTAATTTCTGAACTGTTTTCCCTTGGCTCTAAGGAGCCAAGGGAATCGTACACAGTTAATATATTTGTAGCATTAATGGCGAGTGTTCAGTCAGAACACTACAAGTTCACCTTTACTCTCCCCCCACTACCACACCCCCACAAAAAAATCCGTATGTGCTCACAAACATGAAAGAAAGCATTTTCCAAAGCTGCTACAAATGTCAAGTGATGCAAATGAGGTTAGTATGCTACAAAACTCATTTCTTTGCACAAATGCTACCAAGCTTGCTGGATAGAGTCAATGTTTTGAAAATAGACTATCTTGCTTTAACTGCACTGGAACCTTAATAAGTGCCTATTTTTTTTATAGCCTGAAGTGAAAGTTGGTCCTCAGACCACGACCTTGGCAATAGATGTTCATCAGCACTTTGGAGACATCAAGCTCCAAATACCGACCCCACTGAATTCATAAGGTAAATTCCTGCTGGTTTCAAGGCAGCCTGAATTTCACCCCAAACCAAATACTGCAGCTCAGGGCTGTCAGTGGGCTAAGGCAGGGAAGCAACATTTATCACTTCCAGCTCTTCTGTTTTGCTGTAGGAGCAAAATGGGCAACATGAGCAACTGTGCAACGGTTCTTCAGGTATCCCAAGTTCACAGAGCTCACATACTGGATTGTGCCAGCCAGCTTCAGGCTGCAGGGGCTGGAGATCCAGCATTTGTTTGTGGCTGTTGCTGTGATAACCTCCGGCAGAAGGAAGACAAGTGCTACAGGCAGTAGCATCTTCTCCCACTGCTGCTGAACCCAACACACTCCTCAGAGCAACATAACAGGTACCTTCCAGACGGAAGAGAAGGCAATAGCCACTGAGACACTAAAACAGAAAGACAAATACTTGAAGGCTGTATATGTTTGGATCTGTCAAAACCAAAAGGGCCGGGATAGCAGATAAAAATGAAGCCATGAGATAAATTTCTTTTTATTCAGGAACCCCTGCTCTGCAGGCATTATCAGAGAAATTGGTTTTGCATGGAAATAGGCATTTATGAGTAACCTCCTGATATGCACAAACTTTCTCCAGAGACTGGAGTTAAGCCTGTGGATGCTAGTTCATATCTGTCTGTTTTAGGAATACTGAGAAAGTGTAAAAATTCCTTATTTCTTGGGAAGCTGGTTATAAGCATCAAAACTTTTCAGCACAGCTATGATGTTATTTTTTAGTTTCTTCAAGGCATTTTGTTTTGAAGTTTTTTTCCCCGCACCTTTATTACCATACTTCAAACAATCAAGAACATCAGATTAAACCGGAAGATTTTAGTTTATTGTGGTAACAGACTATGCAACTGCAAATCAAGATCAAATAACTCTTCTTAGCATTAAAATAGAAAACCAAAGCAGTGCCATACATCAGATTTACTTTTCATCTTAAGCTAGCAATGCTTACATTTTCAGAAGTCTGTCTTGAATTCCATTTCCCCTCAAGAAAGCAAGATGATAACCTTTGTGTGTTCAGAATAAAACTGTCTATAAGAAAGCACTTAAGAAGGGCAAGTGTCTAAGCTCACAGTACGTGCATGAGGAACAGTAGGCTGCCAGGCTCTGCAGATGATGTTTTGTACCATTTAGAACTTTCACATGGAATAAAATCTGTGAGTCTGAGAAAAACTGTCTTCAGCTGGTGATTGTATTTACTTACATTCATTAAGAATAAAATTCAGTTTCTCCATTGGCCAGCTCAGTGCTGATTCAGTGTTCTAGTCTTGAAGTAGGGGCATAGAATCAAAGGAATCTTACAATGCAAACAAGTAAATTTTACCCCTGCATAAAGGCAACAGAAGCCAGATTCTTCTGGGGACTTTGCATGAGGAGGTAAAGCACTGACAAAGCCCTAAACGCTGAATTAGATACTGCAAACGGATGCTACTGCGGCTGTCACACAGCGAAAAACCTCCAAATGGGACAGATCTCTTTGCCCATGCAAAATGAGCATTGCCAGCAGCTTTGTTTCTCCTCTGGGTAGTTGGAATAGCATAAAAAGCACAGCAGAAACCAAGATCTGGCTGACCGTATGCAGAGCACAGGGGAACAACTCGCAGTGAAACATGCAGTTCTATCCAAGATTTAGGAAAATTCTGGGAGGGAAGCAAACTGAGGCAGGATTCAGCATTATGTGCAGTTGTTTGTTGGAGCTACATGTATTCACACTTACAGTTAATAATTACTATCAAGTTCCTTTTAAGGCCCACTGCAATAAGATAGGTGCTTAATTATAGCTCAGAACAACAATCTTTAGTTACGCCTCAAGTTGTAAAAATCCCAGTATCAGGCGTTCATGTAATTATGCCCTTGACAAGCAAATGTGAGTCACAAATGTTGACAGCAACTACAAAAAAAACAGGTTCCTCTTTGTGGTGGCAAGGGCCATCAGACCAGAAAGAACTCCATAATTTAGAGGAAGCAACAGAAATGGATTATAAAATGCAGATGCAGAAGTAAACCTGTAACCTCTTCTACGGTCTCATAAATTCCACTCAAACACTTCAAGGAAACATGAAAACCCAGCACAGTAAGAAAATCTTCATCCTTGACCTGTCACTCCCTAACACTTATTCCCAACAGTGAAAGCCCACACAGTTACAGGTGACTGCACTGATACAAAATGATGATGGGAAGTGGGTGAGGATTCTGGCTGCCCCTTCCCCAGCACACCAGAAGAGAGACTTGCCCGAGACACTTGCAAGAGGCACAACACAGAAGAATCACTGTAGTAAGTCAGTCCAAAGGTCTCTACAGCTCAGCATGCTGCCTGCAGCATTGGCACAGCCGTCACAGAATGGGCAATAACAGCAAGGGCTACAGCTATCATTTCCTCAGAATAGCTTCCCAGCAGCCAATGTGCTTTTCTTGCCTGCCAGAAACTACTTTGAAAACACATCTCAGAAGTGAAATAAATTAGGATGGGCCTTATTTACTCAGGAATTAGGCTGAATCTTTTGTTTACAAAAATGCAGAGTGTAAATGGTACTTTTATATTGACACTTGACACACAGCCTACAGAGCTGTCTGCCCTCCAAAACTTCCATCAAAATAGAGATTAATTTCCTATCAAAAAAACACATCCTACCACATTAGTTTGGAGCTGCTGAAGCTGGATATCTATAGGCTAGGAATCCAAACAGCCACGTCTTTTTGTGATCCTTGGGCCTTGAGAGGAAACATTTGAAGATCAACAAGCCATGAATGGAACTCTGCTGCAGAGGTAACGAGCAAAGTGCTATTTGAACACTTACTAAGGTGAAATACTCCTGTGGTTGCTGTTTTGGCTCACCAACAGGAAAAAAATACACAACTGTCACAATTGCATTGGAAAGGATTTTGCTATTCCTCTCCTCTGAGTTTTCAAATCCTAGAAATAAATTCAAACATTTAGACTTCAGCTCCTCCAAAGATTGTCAATGGAGAGCTGTGTGTGCCTTGCAGTGATTGTGTCTTTTCAGAATGCACAGAGAAGCTAAATATAGATCTCAGGGAAAGGGTAAATAAATCACAGAAGAGATAATTAAATCATCTGTCACCTTTACAGCTTAACCATTCCACACCATTGCATGCTGACAATAGTCACTGGGAGTATCTGGATAGCTTCTGTAAGCTTGAATTCACCATCAAGAAAAAAAAGGGTTTTACAGATAAGGCATTAGAATTATTGACATATTATAAATAGATATCCCTCACTGTCTATTTCTGCTCAGTGCTTAGCAAGAAGCTCAAGAGCATTTCCACTGTAGGCCAGGGGCACTAAGTCATGTATACACAGATCTGCCATAATACCCCTGATTCCATGAAGGACTATATGACCTGGTAGATGGAGTACCTGAATAAAACAAGGGAGAACCTCTGTCCATCTGCCACAAACCTCAGCCAAGGTGCTTTAGTCCTGGGGATCAGGATGCGTGTATCTACTACAGTCCGGTTGCCTCCTTAAGGCACAGTACCTCATTCCCTTTCAGCTGGGTGTTGCATTTGCATCTCCTCATATATCAAAACTGGCATAATGACTTTTACGTCCCTGGGAAAGTCTTCCAATACCTGATTTTTGCTAGAAACTAAGGTCTATTCTGTAGTCTATATAAAAGTATAGATATTTCGTTCCTTAAAACACTACCCTGGAATTAAAGTGAGATCACAGTTGCAGCACAGGACTGTGTGACAGACTTATAAGCCTGCTGTGCCAGGTCACACAGTCTGATGTGCGGCAATGCAAGCATTCCATACCCCCAATCCTACCCTGCCCCCGCAGCAAGCAGTTTCCATGACCTTGGACTTGAGAGTTGGAGACAAGGAAAAAACACTATGGAATACAGAAAGAGCATCCTGAACTGCTGCTGGACTTTGGGAACGCTCTTCTCTGGGAATAACAGGCAACCCATACAGCATGAGAGCACTTATTGTGCTGACTCCGCCAGCTCACATCCAAAATGGGTGCAGTTGTATTTGGGCAATGCAGTACCCAGAATAATCAACCCAGCATGACAACTAGCCAACTAGCTATGGTGTTGCTACTGCATATAGAGCCAGTCTAAGCCTCTCAAGACTCAAAAGACAGACTTTAAAATAGTATTTATCTCCAGGCTCCAACCCATCCACGTAAGGCAATGCCAACACTTTCAACAGGTTTCATAATCCTGTATTTTATAATTCACAGTTTTATAATCCAATATTTTGAGATCGTTGTGTTAAGCTAGAGATCTTGATTTTCTCATGCATGATTTTTAAAAAAAAAAAAACAAACCAAAAAATGATGAACTTCACCCCTCCCCCCCCATAAAACAAGAAAGAAAAAAACACACAAACCCCAAAATTTTCTGCCATCATATTGATACACCCAGACCAATCTAAATTGCTTTACCTCAGCTCTAGAAGCAGGCTGCAAGAACTGGCTGCTCCTCAGATGATAAGGATCTCCAGGCTAGCAGTACCTCTCTGACTTCCCCAGTAAGGCAGTGGGGCAGCTCCAGAGGTGTGTACAAGCCCAAAACACCAGGCAAGCCCTTAGGAACAGCACAGGCCAAACAGCAAGCCAGGGAGCTAAGCCAGGATCATGTCCAGTGAGTGCAGCCAAGGTCAGACACAATCCCACAATAGTCAAGCAAGTCCACACTGACAAGAGAGCAAATAAGCACTCAGGGCACCGACATGTGGAGCAACAAAAAGCAACACTCCTAACAACACTGCCTAGGGAAGAGACACTAGCCCCAGGCTGAGCTTAAATGCGATCCTGGGCTGTGGGTAGGGCAGGTGGAGATGCAGGTGAGGCTGATCAGGGTAATTAAGGTTGTTACTGCCCTCAGGGTCTTGGCAGTGAAGGTTACCCACAGAGGAGAAAAGGTCTGTTAAAAGATGGAACAAATATTCTCATTTAACTATGAGGAAAGGCAACCCTACTTTACATAATGGATAGTGGACACGGAACAAAAATCAGAAGTACAATGTTAAGTCTCCTTCCTACTAGTCCCAAGGCCTTTGCCTGCCCAGACAGCTCAAGCTCATTTCCAAATCCTGCAAAAGTGTGAAAAGAACTTATTTTGCCTCTCACTTCACCATCAACATGTAAGGTGGCACACCTAAAGAAAGTATGGGCAGGTCAGCATCCAAGAAGAGCTTAAGTAGGGAATATTTTTTCACCAGGCTTTCAGGAACAACTGGGGAAAATCTACATGTCAGTTTTGAGTGCTCAGAAAACATGGGATACTTTTAAAACACAGTTTAAACACTGCTCAGAAAAGTATAACAAGAAGACTGTTTGCATTCATCTTACAAAATATTTCTGGTCACCCAGTACTATCACCTTGATTCATTTGGAGCGAAGTGGATCTTTCCACTAAGAACAGATTATTTAATAGACCGTAACTGCATCTGGGGAGGAACAACCCCATGCACCAGTATATCCTGGGGGCTGCCCAGCTGGAGAGCAGCTTTGCAGAAAAGGACCTGGGGATACCAAGTTAAACATAAGCCAGCAGTGTACTCTTGCTGTAATGAAGGCAAACAATATCCAGAGCTGTTGTAAGAGGATTATTGCCAGCAAGTCAGGGGAGATTCAGCACTGTGGAGGCCACAACTGCAGTCTTGGGTCCAGTTCTGAGCTCCCCAGTACAACAGAGACATTAAGAAAGTCCAGCAAAGGCTGCAAAGATGATAAAAGGTCTAGAGCATCTCACATGAGGAAAGGTTGGGAGAGCTGGTACGGTTCAGCCTGAAAAAGAGAAGGCTCAGCGGGATCTCATCAGCGTATATAAATATCTGAAGGACAATGTGAAGAAGATGGGCCCAGCCCCTTTCTAGTGGTTCCCAGTGTGGTAGGTGCATACTGAAACACAGGAGGTTCCCTCTCATTACCAGGAAACACTTTTTCACTGTGAGGGTGCCAGGAACTGGCATAGGTTGGTCAGGGAGGCTGCAGAACCTTCGTCCTTGGAGATCCTCAAAAGCCATCTGGACATACTCCTAGTCAATCCTGGATCTAGGTGGTCACGCTGGAGCAGCGGTGGCTGGACAGGATGACCTCCAGAGGTCCCTTGCCACCTCAACCACTCTGTGATTCTGAACAATACCTTGAAGAGATGAGATACCAATGCCTTAGATACAAGAAACAATGGCACCCGGATTTGTCTAATTGCTGTTGAATACAGTACTTGGGCTGCCTAGGGCATTCAGAGTTGTGCCCTAGAAAAGTTTGTGCATTGCAACTACAAAATTATAAGTTTTGCCTCAAAGGTCCTCGGAGCACAAGGACCAATCCAGAGGTCACTTCAGAAAAGGAGAGAAGTTCCCTATCCAATTATTTTTTGTCCAAAGAGAAGCAGCGCTGACCTGAAAAAAAAACCTGGACTATGAATTTAATCTCCTCCACTGGAAGGTGTTCAATATTTCTTTTTCACTCCCAGTCTTTACTGCTAGGAAACTAACTGTATTCACATGGATTAAGAGTATCAGGTGATTTTTAAATGAGACACTAGGAAGAACTGAGAGAGTCTAATATTGAAACACAAAACTCATCTATCTAAACTCTGCCTTTTAGACTATGTACTCTCGCAAACTATGATTCTAACAGCAGCCTTTCCTAGCATCAAGATAAAATGCAGACTTCCTGCTAACCACTGTTACCTCTTCTACAAGCTTGACAAATATGCTGTGATACATAAATTATGAATCTAACATACTACTGGCAGTGGACATCTTATAGGCTCAAAAGGGTAATAAAATCTTGTAGTACGGCAATAATTATTGTATTAACTGAAATATCGCAGATCTGTGCTTTGGACCAGAAGGCTGTGGGTGCACCAGCCACTGACTAACTGGTATGTTTTCTGAAAATGTCTTATTAGCATTTTGGCACTATGCCCTCACTACTCTGAGAGCCAGATGTCAACACCTTGAAGTAACATCAGCCATCTAGCTTTTCACAGCAACACCTCAGCCACACATCTAGTAAAAATCTTCAGATCAAATCAGTATTTTGCTGGGTTTACTCATTTTCAGATAGTTGAGATGGACTAGATTCTGATCTTTCATATTTCATAGCAGTAACCACATTGCTAGTCAGCAATTAGCAAGTTTTATCAGCACTGCATGCTCTTATCCTGAAAGAGTCCCCAAGAGCTCAATTTAGAGACATATATCTTACTTGTTTAATACAAATTTGGCCTCCTAAATTATTCCTTTTTCCATAAACAGTTAGTACTAGAGCCCTGAGGCACCATAAGTGAGTAATTAATATAGATGTATTTTAAAACTATTTTTGTATGCACATATTGCCAGAAGCCAGACACTTGCTGTAGATCTACATTCATTATGAGATACCATCCTGAATGTCTTAGAAAGAAATCATGAATGGGGACAATAGAGAAATGGATCAAAATAGAAAACAATCAATAAAAGTCTATGTAAAGAACATAGCATGGAGAGAATGGCAAGTGTCTGGCAAAATGTTGTCTGCTAACAGAGGAAGGACTTCAAAGTTCTCAACTCAAAGAATTCTATTTCCCCAAAACTCAAATTAAAACTTTCAAGTATTTTTGCTGGTGTTAGGAAGTTGTATTTAGTCTTCTGCTTGCCTCTCACATCCCCCCAAAGTCAAAATGCCCTGCTGTCCTCAACTCACTTCTCCTTTTCCCTCCTGTTTTCTCAATGGTATAGGATGTAAATCACTCCTTGAGCTGGTAGAGATAATGAAGCAGCTAACAAATAGTGTCACACCCAATGGATGAAAATGTGACAATAGAAATATTTCCTACCTTCTTATAACTGCACTTTAGGCCTTTAGGACTAAGTGATGCCCATTTTTCTAATGTATGCACAACTCCAGCTTAATAATGTGTCCCACAGATTAGAGTAAATGTTTTATCGAAAAAAAAGTCAGAAACATACCCAGAACAAATATATCACATTTCAAGCACAGCCTAACCACAGATAGTATAATCCCAAAAATATTTCTACACATTCTTTTTCATTAATCTGGCAGAAAGGTCTGTCATTAATGCACTCCCACACTGCGTGAAACAAAAGGTGAGTAACCAGAACCTCACTAATGGCTGTGCTCTCTGACTGAAAGGACTGGGATTGCTTGGCACCTGGGCAGAGAAACAAAGCAGTTCACTGAGTCCTCTCACCCTTTATATCCATTGCAAATAATGTGTTGTGTTCTGTCATTTTATGGAGGAGGTAGGAGGTGAAGCATTTGTGGTTGGACATGAAAGAGCAATTTAACATCTGAAGGCTCTATAAAAGGTGGTTGGGTTGCTAGGAGACAACATGGGACATTTATTTGCATGCTGGAGGTGGAAAAGAATACTCTTGCCTCAAGTGGACTTTTCAGGTCCTTGATTGAGATTCTGAAGGCTTCAGAGCAACTGGAACTGTCTGGAGTTCAAGTTAACAGAAACAACAGTGAAATCATCAAGGCAAAGCTGGAGGCCAAGCAGTTAGTGACAATGATAGAGGAATCAGTTTTTCAGTAAAAAAAATCCTGTGCTTGGAAAGAGGAAGAATGAAGGAGTGAATTCATAAGTTTTTAGCACTAATTAATAAATGAGGGCTTGACTGTTTTCCTACATTTATCTTGTGTTATCAGAAGTGGCTGGTAACTCATGTGATTTATACAGACTGGTGCACTCTATCAGAATAAACCTTTTTCCTCTACTGTCAAAGGCCTTATGATCAAAAACTCATTAGAAATAAATTAAGATTTCATTAATTTATGCCTTTTCTCTCATTCATATACCACACCCTAAACAGATAATCTCTCTACATTCATAGTGTCGTACTGCAGCCATATAATTGCATTATGTTACTGTGACTTAAAGACTAGGCGTTAAGATCAATAAAACCATTGGAAGCCACTTTGCAAAATGTGAAAGAATTATGTTTTGCTCCTATGTGGATGAAAATGTTTGTAAGTGTAAAGGCAACATGCTGATACTTGTGGCAATTCAGGATGTATAGTATCAGGCCCTTTCTGGGAACAGAGCAAACCAGCAGATTTCATTTCCCACTGCCCCTCTACACATGCTCCCCAAAGCTCAGGAAGCTACCAGGTAATTCCCTTGAGGAATGGTGTCTCCAAGGACTCCCATAAGAGCACTGCACCTCTGCCCCACCTATGATTTAAATCCAGGCTTAAACTAAACCTCTATGATGGATACAAGCAAAACCCAGTCAAGTCAAACAGTTCCTGACTATGGTCTCCTTCAGTGAAACTGAATCAATCATGTCTAATTGTTTAATTTCGCAGCCAGTGTAAGGCATCATTCCTAAGTTTAATTATATGGGTCACAACATAAGTAAGGAAATCTATTTCCTATTACATTTGACCACTGCTTAGCTAATATTTGTATATGTTTCTGGTATAAACATGAAGAATAACTTGAAAAATACTTCAAACTGCTGCAGCAGATGAAATAGTGATCTAATTGCTGAGAACAACAATCCTGAGAAACATTTAGATCTAGAATGTGCAGCAAAGCAACACCAAATGCCCTGTGAACTTAAATATTCATTTGGAAGTGTCAACAGCAAACCACTGCCTCGAGTCTTAGCACAGCAACAACTCTTAGCTGAAATGACTACAGCACTAGTCATGCACTTCAGCAAGATTTTTAAAGTATTTGAAGTCTACAACCTATGAAACACTCAGAGGGAAAAAAGAAAGTGCTAAGTGCTCTAAAATCTATTTTAATGCCAAATTAATCCCTTCAATTCAAATTCTATGTAAATAGCATCTTGACCAGATGCAAAGAAGAAACTTTGACCTAGTAGATTGCATATGCCAGTGTACATCACTTAAGAGAAGAGTTAAAAAGCATAACTAGAAAAATCCTAATGACAAATTATTGCTGTCAACTGCTACCATTACATCTGCTGCAAGGGATGACAACACTTCAGGATGTGACCATAATATTCTGAATTTTTGACAAATTTGTGATGTTGGCATTACAAGACTGATCATCTATCAAGTGCATTGCACTGAAGACATAATTGCAAGGTTTGAAGTTAAAGGACTGATGAGTCAGTAACTTTTAAAAAATTGATGGAACAAAAACCCAGTGGCTGCAACTCATGTTGCAGGAAGGAGGGATGGTGTGAAAGAAAAGATCACATTGTTAAGCCTTCTTGTGACAGATCCTGCATTTAAAAGTGAGGAGCCACACTGTGCATTTAGTTAGGCTAGTACCTTGAATATTTGTTAGGTCACTGATTTGTGTGCAGTCCAAAGAGTGGACACAATGCAAGGAAGCCATGAAGAGAGGCCTCATTAGCCTCATTAAACAATTACATTTGCTTACCACCTAATGTGACTGCAAGTAGACAAACAAGAGACAGCTGATATTAAGTAGCTTACAGAGCAGGTAATTTACTTCCCTGAGCATGTAACTGTATTCACATCAGATTACATCCCTGCCTTCTTTTGCAATATGTTAAAGGTTTTTTAACCAATGCAGTATTCAGACTTGTGCTATCATTACTCCTGACTGAATAAAATGCATCAATCATTTCAAATCATCCAAAAAAATGTGGTGCGTTGTTTTGAATCTGAAGGACAGCAATGTAAAATGTTTTTGGCAGGCACACACAGTAAGACCAGAAATCTTTGCTAAGTAAGTTTTGACACAGGGGGAGCAACTTCCAACAGAAAGAGACTCCTAAACACTTACCAAGTTTGTAGCTCATCCTAAAGCTATACCCAGACAGCTGCATAAGGACACTGAACAGCTTAATACAATTCCCAGCAACTGAATCAATTCATCAATCACTTGATACAATTGCCGACAACTGAATTGATTAATCGGTCATTTAATACAATTCAAAGCACTCCGAATCCCCCAATCCATGGCCCCTCTCCCAACATCGCACCACCGGAGCAAACAGCGCTCTGCCTTTAACTAAGTTCCCGTGACTGCTGGAGGAAGGTGCCCGAGGGTGGGTGAATCCCCTACAATTCCCTCGGGAACCCCCTGCGGGGCAACTCCCTCTCCAAGGCAGCGGCGAAGTCCCGGCTTCGTGGACGCGCCTCCCGCCCCGCAGACACTCACGGGGCGTCGGGGGCTCTGTCGGACCGACCGCCTCCTCCATCAGCACCACGGACAGCGGCGGCGGGGCTGGGGGCGGCTTCAGCACCGCGGACAGCGGCGGCGGGGCCGGGAGGGGCCCGGCGCCCGCCCGGCCCGGTGCGCGCCGCCGCCCGCCCAGCGCCGAGGGGACCGAGCCCATCGCCGCCCCGAGCGCCGCTCCCCCGGCCCCACCTCCCCGCCCGGAAGAAAAGCCCCGGTCCTGGCACGGCACGGCCCCGCCTCGCCGGGACGTTGCTCCCTCCCCGCGCGAGGAGCGGCGAGTGGAAGAGCAGCCCCGCACTCCGCCCGCCGCACCGGGCACACTGACCCACACGGCAGCCCGGCCCCGCAGGGGCGTCGCTGCCCTGGGAGACCGCAATGAGCACCCCGACGCCAGCGGCACCTCAGGTGGCCCGAAAGAAAAAGAGAATCTTAGAATCAGTAGGTTGGAATAGACCTTTGAGACCATCGAGTCCCACTGTACCTGTCCACTACTGAACCATATGCCTGAACTCTTAATCCACCCGTCTTTTAAACACCTCCAGGGATGGTGACTCAACCACCTCCCTGGACAGCCTATGCCCAATAACACTTCCAGTTAAAAAAAAAAAAAAAAAAAAAAAGAAGATATTTCAGAAGAAATTTTTCCTGATGTCCAATCTGAACCTCCCCTGGCACAACTTGAGGCCATTCCCTGTAATCCTACTACCTATCGCTTGGGCAAAGAGACCAACACCCACCTTGCTACAACTCCCTTGCAGGCAGCTGTAAACAGTGACAAGGTCTCCCTTCAGCCCCCTTTTCTCCAGGCTAAACAACCCCAGCTCCCTCAGCTGCTCCTCATAAGACTTGTTCTCCAGCCCCTTCACCAGCTTCATTGCTCTTCGCTGGATGTGCTCCAGTGCTTCAATGTCTTTTTTGTAATGAAGGGACCAGAACTGAACACAGTATTCAAGGTGTGGCCTCACCAATGCCGAGCACAGGGGCACAGTCTCTTCCCTGGTCCTGCTGGCCATGCCGTTTCTGATACAGGCCAAGATGCCTGCATCAGGCCACCTGGGCACACAGCGTTCATACTGCTCTACAACCTCCTCATAAGGGAGGGAGAGTAGATTTAGCACTTTTATTGCTTCTTAGCATGTCTTTGTCATTATCTCCTGGGACCAAAAATCGGGTTACTCAGCCACAGACAGAGGGAAAGGCATGCATGTTGGGACGTAGCGTGCTCACCACGGCACACTTGGCTCTAAGTGACCCTGCCTGTTGCAGTGGTTTGGACTAGGTGATCTCCAGAGATGACTTCCAGCCTTGACTATTCTGCAATGATAACCATTAAAGCATCACTGACCATACTACCCTGACAGCTTTTAACTATAGACCTTACTGTAGATACAGTCACCAACTGTAACAGCATCACCAGCACAGGTATTGTACTATATGAACACATATCTCAACTGCTGGAGATTTCCAAAGCTGACTCTAATTCATATCTGTAAAGTTTTTTTTGTTCCATATCTTTACCAGGGCACTGCAAGTTGTAAAGGCACTTCAGTATCCCTGCAATATGGGACTGTGATACATACTTCTTTAGATGTTTTAAATGGCAGTAGAATATAGACACACTTTCTTGAGCATATTGTCTCTGTTTCTTCACATAACCCTTCAGCAATATCAATTAGCAACACAAAAGTAACAACCGACTGCATCTCTACCAAGAACAGAAGTCAAATCATTGCAGCTTGTTATCCCACGTCTCTCTTATGATTGGAAAGAATCCACCCCTTTCTCAAGCAGTTCCGTTCCTCAGAGCTGACTGCCACCAGCTGCTTTGCTCTCATCTTCTTACGGTCTTCGAGTGAGATTCCCAAGCAACTCCATGCTGACATAATAAACTGTGAATGGGAATTTCCTTTGCTGGGCAGTCTTCCTTTTCTGAATGAAAACAGTGCCACTGCTGCATCGGAAAGCAGAAAAGCAACAGCACTTTTTTTTCTCCATGTGCCTACCTGTATCTTCTTCTTGATTCTCATTGCAAAGGAGACAGATTCAGTACAAATAAAAAGTCATGTAGAGAACACGTCTTGCTCTCTGGGGATGTCAGTCAGGAATAACTTTCCACAAGTGTGAGAAGATGGGATTGGAAATAAAAAGTATTAGCCTGTCTTCTAGAATAACCCCATTCCCCCACACTTTTGGTGCGCAGTAAGGAAAAGTTCATTTTATTTAAATAAGTATTTTTTTTAAATATTAATAATTTAAGTTGGAAGTGTAAAAGTATTAATGCCTTACAGCATTTCAGAACTGTGATATATAGGCAAAACATTTCAAGAAATGCAAGAAACTTGCCAGCCCAACATGAAGCCAAATTGCACACAGGCATCACAATTCCATCTAACTGTATAATCCTATGCATGTTGTTTTTCCTCATAGCATCTCCAGCAAGCTCTAAATACCAGATTTTCAAACAGTCCCTTCAGACAGCTGCAGACACTGCCTAAAGAATAACATACAATTTGTTCCTAAGCTGGGCCGTCTTGGATTTTAAGGGAACTCATGACAAATACTTGGCTTGGTGAATCACCAGCTAAAAGCTGCTTTACAGTCACAATGCCAACACAACGGCAGGAGCAGCTATTACAGAGTTAAGGATGAGAGACAATTATTTTTCTGAAATGCAAAGTGGATGAAATTAGGGGCTGTCACACTACAAGATCCAAGCTCTCCTTCTGGCTCTGCCTGAAATTATATTCTGTTGCTGGATTTCAGCTGAAAGGAAAATAAGGCTTACAGGATCCCTGACTCCTTCATAATTGTTAAACTCTATCAGATTTGCCTGAACTGAAAAGGGTATTGAAAGAAAGGACAAACACTTAAGGGGTTAACAGAATAGCAATAATTTAGCCAAAGCAACTGACAATTAAAGAATAGCAGGATAGAATCTGCTCACACTTAGAGAATATACAAGATGACAGCTGTTTAGCTAAAGCAACATATTTCTATAAGCCTTTATGTAGGAAGGGGGTCTGTTGCTAGATGTTTTCTGATAAGCAGGACAAGTTATCTGGAACTCTGATAAGAGCAGAAACTAATACTGACAAGAATGCCATGAATCCAGAGAGCATGCGCACAGATTGAAGTTAGAGGAAGTTAAAGACAATTGGCTTTATCCCCGAGACCCTGGCCCACGGCTACCAGAAGACACTGCACAGGCACAAACAGGAAGAAACCTTTCTCGAACTCATTATAATAAGAAGCGGGGAAAGGTTACAAATATGTAACACTTTCCTCTATAAAACCGAGACAAGTTGCCATGGTCGGCACGCATGGGTTTTTTTGAGAAATAATTCTCCCATGGATCTCGGCGCTGAATAAACATACCTACTTTATAACTTCATAACTTATAGAGTTATGACTCCACGTGTCAGTATAGTGCTGAAAGATGCAAAGCTAATGCAAGTTTCCTGAAGAGATTTGTAGGAATAAGTGATAAAAATTCCTTTCCACTGTGGGAAATACTGCAGCATTTACTTATTCCTTATCAGGCATCAGCCTCTAAATTCAAGTCCCAAAGGGGAAGGAAATGAGGCTACATGAGTCCATGGAACAGCAGACATCAGGGAATCCTGCCTCCACTGCTAGGTTTGTGTCTTGTCTGTGAGCACCAACATTTGCCAGCAGAAGAGGAGTGATGGGAGCTGCAAATGGATGACCTTTCCCTCGGTCAGGTGACAAGCTTTCTGTCAGGCACTATGACATTTCATCCATGGTGGAGGCAGCAGAGCAGGACCAGCAGATATGTGACACCAAAGTCTGCCCTGATATGAAGACAGAAGAGTAGTATTGTTCAGCAACCAAAGAGAACGTGCCGGGGAGGAAGGCTAATGCCAGAGAAGAAAGTGCACACATTCTGCTCCACTAGCAGCCCAACCATTTTAATTACAGCTTTCTGGAGAAGCACTCCAGAGACGAAGCAACAAAATTTGAGCAACAAAGTTGGTGAGGGGGCTGGAGAACAAGTCTTACGAGGACCGGCTGAGGGGACTGGGGTTGTTTAGCCTAGAAAAGAGAAGGCTGAGGGGAGACCTCATTACTCTCTACAACTACCTGAAAGGACATTGCAGAGAAGGAGGAGCTGGTCTCTTCTCCCAAGTGGCAGGGGACAGGACAAGAGGGAATGGCCTCAAGCTCCGCTAGGGAGGTTCAGGCTGGACATCAGGAAAAACATTTCACAGAAAGGGTCATTGGGCACTGGAACAGGCTGCCCAGGGAGGTGGTTGAGTCACCATCCCTGGAGGTGTTTAAGGGACAGGTGGATGAGGTGCTGAGGGGCATGGTTTAGTGTTTGATAAGAATGGTTGGACTCGGTGACCCTGTGGGTTTTTTCCAACCTAGCAGTTCTGTGATACTAAAGCATATACCGTGTATACCATATAGTGGCTGTGTTTGATTAAACAAGCTTTCAAGCAGCAAAGGCAGGTCTGCAATACAGGGCAGATGGGGCCTTTGCATTCTTGCTCCATCTGTTGCTTTTCTCTCTCTTAAAGAGCACAGACCATATCTTCCCCCTTAGGCTAATCCTTCTCCCCGCCCCACAACAACCTTAAGGCTCAGCAGCAAACCGGCAACTCTGAAGCAGCAGGTTGTAAACCATGATTTATGCATCATGCCTATTTGTTGTCCTGCAACATCTCATCCATATGTGTGCTATTACTGAATTTTCCACAGCTGTATTCAGGTCAGAAGCATCAGTGATCTCGAATGTTAAGAATGAACCGTCATTTCCTCTAACACAAATAGCTGTGAGCTATTATCTAGATGTGCATTATACTCATGAGATCAGATTCAATCCCCAAGATCACCACTGCACAGGTTAAATAGCAAACCTTTGCTGATAAAGTAAACTGTCTTTATTGCAGCTCTTGCACCCAAGATATTCCTTTATACATTGAGCTACATGAGCCTCAAATAAGACAAAACAGCTCCGTGCTTCGTGCAGGTAATTTTAGACAGAGAACACACAAATCGATACACACAGAGCAGACAATTAAAATGCTTGGAAGCTTTTGGAGAATTGACAGTAGAGGGATAAGTAATGAAAGAGGAGAAAACACATATTGCAAAGATAGTTTATTCATTGAATGGTTTCCTACTGCTTTCTTATAGATATTCATATAAAAGAAAGCTTATGTACTTTTGTCTTCCTGAGCTTCCCATTCTTTGAGAACTGTGAAGTATTTGTTCAAAAACTGAAATATCATCCTTATCTTATGCAACAATATTAAAAGAAATGCCATAATGTAACATTGATTAAATAGCACTGGTAGTATTAGTGGATGTCTTTCCTTTGAAGAAGAATATTTCAAGGTGGTGGCTCTCTACTGCAAATCCAGAATTGCAGCACTGATTTCTCCAAATATTTACAGTATCCAGAAGAGAGTCATTTGAAATTCTGTACACACAAGATAGAGCAAATCACCATTGAAGTATGTGAACATTGGCTATGTGCATACGTCAAACAATGTGTTTACAGTATGACTAGACCAGATGTCTCTATACTTGGACAGCCGTGACATACTTTTGGTTCATCTCTAATCACTATCATAATAAACAACAATCATACTAAGTTTGATTTAGCAATTGCTTCGCACATATCTTTTTCACAGCATACTGGAGTACAGACTAAATAACAGTTCTCCTTGCCTTAAAACCCATTAACATTTCCATTGCAAGATTGCCTTGTTACTTGATTTTTTATATAAGCCTAATGGGGGATAGCATGGGGAAAACAGTGATGCAAGAGAGGTTTAATTAAACCAACAGACCCATTCACTTTTTCACTTGGGACTATTACCATAGTGAAATACTTTTTATAGGCAGCAGCCAAAGAGATCTATGGCAATTATTTGAACTAAAGTAGATATGCAGCGCCTGAGCACTCATGACACCATCTCATCCATGACATCAGCATGTCCGAAAAGGAGAAAGATGGAGAAAAGAAATATAAAGAACACTAGCAACAGAGCATCATCTCTTCTTTGCTAAGCCGAAACATAGACTAAATGAAAACAGCCCTTCTCTAAGAGGTTCTCATTCATAGCTTTGATCAAGGTTCCAGAACCAATTTGCACCTCAATCCCACTTAAAGTGCAGAGGACAACCACAGTTTATCAGAGAACAGCATCTTACTTTCAGCTAAAGGTTTAACATAGACTGAAGCATTATTATGGGCAGCTGAGAAATGTCATTCCTGTAAAATAACACTTTCACACCATTTGGTCTGTAGAAAGAAAAAACACTGAACTTGTTTGCTTTTCTTGGGCTGTACAGCTAGTATATAAGGCAGAGCACTTTACATTAGAAATAGGTATTGTCTGTTGGAGTAATTTCCTTTTAATCTCACAGGGAAGCAACTTTTCCCAAGGTACAGTTAAATCTTGGCAAGAGGAAACCATTAGCTTTAAATTTGGTGTAAATTTCAAATATTTATAAGGCTTAACAGTACTGATGACTTCAGTAGAAACCAGTGAAAGATTTCACTTTTAAAGCTGCCTCTGCTGTTTGCATAAACCGCTAATTTAACCTTGGAGCAAGAAAGTACATGATCTTTCAGCACACACCTTAGAAAAGGCCCATTAACTTAACATGACAAATACCTTCCCTTTTTACACAATCTGAAACTACTCAGGGGGCACATTCATCCTTTATGCAGTTAAATGAAGTTCTTAAATCACAAAAAGGTTTGGCTGCTATATATTGTACTTCAATTACACATGATAGTAACCAAATCCACAAGACCATGTCTCTTGTCCTTCGCTCTGTTTCAGAACTGTCTCAGCTTGCAAAGCAGATCAGTTCTCCAAACCACAGACAGCTGCAACATGGAAGGCATGGTAAGTGACGGTTGTACAAGTCATTAATAATTTATCATGGCTCTGTCTCAAGTGCTGACATTACCCACAACTTGGATTACATCTATTATTATGAGATTATTAAGCCACCTATAATGCAAGTGTAACTTTGTTAACTTTGAAATAAAACCTGCTAGACTGTGTAAAGAGTAACACAAGTGAGGGAGGTACACAGTGATGTCACAGACAATTTGGAGTTGGGTACCTGGCCTAGTTTCTGACTTTGAAAACCTCTTTCCAAATCATTTACCACCTTTCATTAATATCCAGCAGTGGCTCTCTTCAGCGCCTCATGCTTTTCTCGTGTCATCCTAAACCCACTGAGCTGAACTGCAAGCTTGTCTTCTTTCTGTCACCCAGTTTCTATGTACCATTTCTCAATAACTGAATGGCCCAGCAATGCCTCATCACACTTGAGTTAGTACACCCACGCACTATTTTGTGGCATTATATTTGCAGGGATTAGATGCTGAACCCAGCACTTCAAGAAGGGTGTAGAATCTCATCAGTTATATTACAGGAAGCCCAAAAACGTGCTCAGTGATCCACAAAAGCCTGGCTTCAAAGTATACATTGAAAAACAGCTACTTAACCTCGAAAAGGCAACACTGGAGAGAAACAGCAATGTCCAAAAGATAGCTATAAAAAAAACCAACAAACCATGTATACCACTACACACAGAACACAGAATAATGAAGCTTAAATTACAACCTGAGAGATTTAGAGTCCGTAGCAAGTTTTGCAACAGTAGTAATTACAGGAAATTTTAAAGAATAAATTAGACAGGCATTTGTCAGAAAAGATTAGGTTGATCTTCACCTTCAGAATAAAAGCAACACTAGGCTATCATTAAAGATCATTCTTTCCCCACTGAAGGGTATTTCTATGCTCAAACACAAGCACCATCCCCAGCTAAGCACCTGAAATTATGTATGCATATGCACATCTACATATGCAAATTTATTTCTTTGTTACACACAGTTGAAGGAGATTACTCATAGGTCAGCCAATTTACACAAACTGCACTTTAAAGTTAAACATCTCTTTTTTTGCAAAACATCAGCCCCACAGATCACTGCAAGCATGCAAATCCTTATTCCAGAACTGTGTTCTTGTAAGTCTTATTAAAATAATTTCTAATATAAAGTCTAACTCACCTATTTTCTGACATTCGCCTTCTCTGTCACCAGGTGCTTTTAGATTTTATTTTATTTTGTTGTGTTACTAAACAACTGACTGGGGGCAAACACCACAACAGCCGACTTCCGTAGCAGTTGCACATCAGCCTGAATGAGTACTACAGTTTAGTAGACACACAGGTAGATACACACTCATAAACACGGAAGAACAGAAAGGAAGAATCTCCAACTAATAGAACGAGGACTCTGCAATAACAAGTAGCCCAGATCAACATTCATATATGGGAAAGAAGAGCACAGAAATATTCTTCTGGATTAAAAAAAAAAAATATTTATATATATAGCAATGGTAGGAAAAGGTACTTGGAATGCGTGACTTGCAGTCCACAGTTAGAACACTGGCAAACTACCTTTACTGCTCCACAGTCTTGTTGAAACCAACAGGCATCAACTGTTGCCAGCTGCCATCTGCAAAGAAAGGCAGAAGTGTGTAGGACACCAAAAATTAAACTACTTGCAAGATACTCATTCTCAGTACAGTCTATGAGGTCATACAATTGTAAAATAACTTCAGAATGAGAATCCTGAAATTTGCCTTGGGTTATATTAGTTTTAAAACTATGTTTTGGTTTGGCTTTTTTCCACATTTTAGAAATAGAAGAATATTGGTAAAGCAATTCTCTCACCCTGCATAAATACACACAACGTTTCTCCCACAGTGATGGTATAACAACACTACTACCCACGTGTTAGACAGAGTGACCGAGGTCATAGGAGAATCTGTACTTTTCCACCACCGATTAAAAGGAATGGGCCAGGTGCTTTGTGCCTCCTACATACTGCAACGTGCAGTTGCCTGGTAACTTGTTCTGAGCTATCGCATATTAATCATACATACATGCAGGAATACAAAGCTGACCATTCAGCTTTATCAGTCAAAATAGTTTACAGCAAGATGATAGCTTCTAGCAGTTCAGGAAGTTTAACACTGAGTTTAGTGGTATTTAGGTACATACTTACATGGTTTGATGAACAGAACTCTTATAAATAAAAAGAAAACAATGGAAGTCATTTATATGTGACTTTAGAGCATACAAAAGACAAAGTCTACAAACTAAATATCAATTATTAGCAATATTTGCATTTTCATAGGTCATTGTGCAATGTTTCCAACTCAACAAGCATACAAATTTATTTTAAAAGTTTACAGAAGTTCTTAGAGTATCTCCAAAACTAAGGTGTTTCTGCATTTGGGCTAGACTCGTCATCTTTGGGCTAGACACTCTTTGTAAATATGTATCTTAATTCTAATATAGGATAAGACTAATCTATAAAGTTCCTCTTGTAAAAATGTAACTGTTCCAATTACACTGTTCACTCATATTTAAGGTATTAAGTTGTGCAAATGAGAAGCAACTTTAACTAATCCCTTCCACCCAGCTACAAACCACGACCATATACAGTCCCTGCATCAGACTACATGAGATCCTGCTTCATTCCTGCCATATCATTAGCATAAGCTGTGCAAACCTATTTAAATCAGCAGGGTTTTCAGGCATAAAAGCAGAATCCAACAGCAGTTAAACTACATCTCACAGCTGACAACATAATACTTCCATCACTGCTAATAGCACTGTAACAAAAAAGAATGGGTCGTTGCTGTCCTTAATGAACCTGAGAGGCTGAAAGAAAGTGATGAAGTAATGAGCATGGATTCTGTAACATTGCTATCGGCATAACTTCCAGATCAAAGATCCAGTTTCCTGTTAAGGCGATCAAATACAATTTTGATTTCAGATGACAAGTCATCACAACACTACATTAAATACAGTATAAAATCTTATCATCAGATTCTCAGCTAGTTTAAGTCAATGTATTCTGCTGAATTCAATGAAACCAAACACATCACCATAGGAAAGAAATATTTCAGTGTGTCTCAGACCTGGAAAAATATCTTCAAAGATCTCCATAATTTTTAATACAAATTCTCTATATTTCCCATTATCCCTCAACACTGACCAGTAGGAGGACCCTAACATTTGCCTTAAATATATTTCTTTAACATTAATTTTTATCTTAAAAGGGGCAACTGATAAATAAGCTGCTCACAAAAAATTAATAAGCAAAGACTTTTTTTTATAAGATTCAGATCACTTGTATAATTTAAAGACATCAAAAACTATTAAAGACTATTTAGAGGCTATCAAAACTCTACAAAATAGATAAATTTATCTCCTAATGCAGGAAATTATAGACAAATTTGTATAGGTGACAAAGGTGCATAGCACAGGCTAAGTAAAAAAATAAAAAAACCCATGAGTTCTATGGAAAAATAAGTGAATAAACAAGCAACACACAACACTGGCAGACAACAGACTTTTTATCCCTACTTCTTCCCTCCTTTCTTTGTCCTTTCTTTTTTAAAAAAAAACAAAACAGGAAATATTTTTTCCATTGTGAAAAATTGTCCAGGATGCAACAGAGGCCAAAAGTTCAAATGAGTTTAAAGAGGATCATCCAAATTCTAAGACATGTGCCAACTCTACTGCTACAGAAAGGATCTGCATCATGTTGAAATGCAAACAGCCATTTTGACAATTACACAAGTCACTTAATGTGTCTTTCTCCCTGTTGTATAGTTACTAATGTTTAAAACAGTCAGTGCCATGCAAGAAATGCAACTTTGTGCTTTCCGAGAACCATGACAGATTGTGGACGTGAAGTCTTACGACTTACCCACTTCAGTTAGACACCTAAAGGTTTTGAGGGGGGCTGCAGGCTGTATTCAACAGTTACAGCTGATGTAGGAACATATGATAAACTTTACTTATTTGTCTTAAACCCAGGCTCCCAATGTTTTAAAATAATTCTTAAAGTAGATTGCTGTTTTGATTGCCCTTCATCCAAATTCCTCCTTTGATTGTAGGTTTCTGTTCTTTTCAGACTTAGTGCACTAGCAGAATTCAAATCTGCATAACCACTGAAAGCAGCACCAGTTTTCAATAAAATTCAGCAGCATCAGAAATTGTCTTGAGTATCTTCAGTAACGCAAATGCTTCATTCCTCAAAACTTTTTTTTTTTTTTTGCAAATGTGATAATGCTGCATCACAGGCTCTCCCAGCCACACACACATTCTTTCCAAGACTGTTATGCAAATTAGTATTTTAAAACTCACCATTGTAACTGTGAACTTGATACAAGCTTTCTCCTTTTTAAAGTCTGATGAAAGGGAAAAGCTGCAAGTAGTATCAAACCAGGCAGACTTGCTTGTTCTTGCCAAAGAGGAGATTAAGCATATTTGAAAAATAATAGGACTACTGCTTATCTTTGAGGTATTAACATGATTTGTGTGATGGGTTGTTAGCATCAGTATCAGAAACACAGGCATGCAAAATATCCATCAAATGAATTCCAAACTCTATGAATTAGTTGTCGGGCAATTCCCCAAGGACAAAATATCTATTAAGAGCCACCAGTAAGCCAGAAATCTCTTTCCACTTCATGTGATAAAAAAACCCCATGATTCCTGAAAAAAAGGAATAGATGTCAGACAAACAAAGTCTGTACAGTTACAGGGCAAGCAATAAAACACTTAGTGGCTTGATTTTTATTTATTTCATCAGAATAGTTAGACAAACATGGAAACGTTTGCAACAGCAGCAGTACACACAGTTTAAAACCTTCATAAAACTGGAATACATGTCAGCAAAAAAAAAAAAAAGGTGTGGGGAGGGCACTTTAGTTCTTTATTTTCATATACTGACACACACAAACTCACCCCACAGCTCCAAATAGCTTCATTAACTGTGTCTGCAAGTAAACTGAAATAGTAGGCAGAAAGAAACTATGTTCATTAGAGAGTTAACCAAGCAGAAAACTAAGCACCACTGTGACCAGTGTCAACTTGAAGAAAAAAAACCCCAAAGCCCAATAAATTAAAGGACTCATCACTATGCATGTCATAAGCATGAAGTTATTTTAACTTGATAACTACCCTGCTCTAATCGTTAAGCATCATTAACTTTGACATATCCTCAAAGCCTATGATTATTATTTTAAAATACCTACTTGTAATGTCATCTTAAGTAGTATTCTGGAGAACACCAGTGTCCACAACTTCTACAGGACAGTGGAGTACAATTAAGCACTAGATTTCTAGGGGAGGAAAAACCAAAACCACCACCACTCACTTAATCAATTTCAAAGCTGATTACCTGCACTTCCAAAGCAACAGGCTACAGGAATACTGAATGCAAAGCAAAACAGACCCACCTGGATTACTCTGAATTCTCAGCTCAAAGTTACAAATCTCTCTTTTCATACTGGATGCACAGAAACTGTCTTTACAGTAACGTCTACAGGCCTCAGAGTCATGAATTAAAGTCTTCCCAAAAGATAACTGTCTTAACACTTCCTCTGGAGAGAGTGAAAAAACACCACCAGAGAAGTGAGGTAATACCAATTTCTTTTTTTCCAGATAAAATCCTAAGAGAACAAGATGTTTGTGGTGTCTGAATAAAAAGCCCCAAAGAAATAAAACCACTTTACCTCTCCCTTTGAAAAGTTGTTTCTTTTTCTCTCCCAAGCATGAAATGCCTCTTCAGTTTAAGATTGTTTTCAAAATACTGAGCAATGTAGAAATTAAATGCACAGACTGGAACAGGTACAGAATCTTATTCAAAAACACCCCAACACAATAGTACTACACTGGCTAGAAAACTTGGAAGTGCTCTGATGAAAGAACAGAAGAAAGACTTAAATTATTTCTAACAAATAAAGCATCTTGGGTCAAAACTGACATGATGTTCCAATCAAATGTGAATTCAAGAAAAATAAAGAAAAGACTTTTTTTTCCCTAACTCATACATTGAAAAAAGCTGAAAAAGGAAATAGGGATAGAAATAAAAAACCTTCACAGAGTCAATGGCACATACTGTCCCTATACAATCTAAACATTACAACTGTAGATCATATATTCACCACAAGAGAGTAAAAAACTAGCACATCCCTCCCCGAGAGAAGGGAGTGAGTTTCTTTCCTCTTTAATAGGCTAAAAGGAAGAAGTTCTCACTGTATTTCAAGCGAAGTCGCAGCTTGAAGAAGACAGCTTTTCTGTGAGATAAAGTAACGCAAAAGGACTCTTGTACAGCAGCTTCTTTCCAGTCTCTTACTCCTCAGCTTCTTCAACATTTTTACTTCTTCTGGCCTCTGGATGCTCATAATCTACACTGACTGTCTATAGCAACAGCAGGCACCTATGATTCTTCTCCAAAGACAATTACACATAGAAACCACATAGAAATCAGTTGAGTTATGGGGACATTATGGGGACAAAAGCTGCAGCGGACATGATTTAGAATCAGTTATGGTTTTGTCTATTGTGACAAAATCAAATCAGCAAATCAATTCCATACTTTATAGAAACTGTCCTAAAGCAGTAGTGGTTGCCCCCAGCACCTGTATCACAGAGAACAGAGGCAGCCAAAAAGTTTACTCAAAAACGAGTGCCAGCAACCCACTCAAGCAGTCACTGGCAGCTTTAATTAAGTACACACAGCATCACCTGGTGGTGAAAGTAGAGCCACCTCTGGTATGAATGAGACGTTTTAACACCAGCCATTTTTTTTTCCTTCAACGCTCTGAACATGAACTAGGTCTGGTCTAACTGTCCTCACTTGCCAAACACAACCACAGTGCCAAGCCAAAGAAGTTCAGAAGATGAACTTCAAGGCCAGAAGAACCAAAGGCTGCCGAACAGCAACCAGATGAATTCTATATCACCCTAACAGGTGGTTTCTGCTGACACAGCCTGATACAGTGTTCAAAATCCTGGTTAGTATTTGTCTGTACTCCAAAGAATGGCAACACCATCTCACGGCTTCTGCTTTATATAGACTTGGACCATAAACAAATACAACACGTGCAAAAAAAACTGAAGACTGACAGCAACTGAGGCATAAACTATAATTTTCCCACTGCATCAACCGGTTATAAAACTATCTATAACTTGTGCACTTACAGACCAGAACACAATAACTAACAAAAAGAAAGCTTTTTATTCAGAACCAAGTAGCGCATCTTTACAAGAAAGTCTCGATTCCAACTTACAAAGTCAGCATTATCATTAGATACGCACCTTTCCCGAAGGCGAAATTCTTGTCTTTTATCAAATATCAAAAGCACGAGTATGTAAAAAAAAACCAAAAACAACCAACCAACCTAAATCAAATAACCAACCCAGACCAAAACCCACCCATATCCCAAATGCTGTATTTAGATTACAAACATATAAAAAAATGTGTCTTCATAGATGAGAATTGTATCATGTTATACTTCAGGTCCTTCTCCTCCAGGAACCAGCTATAAAAAGATGACAATTTTGTGTTAGTGGAATAGATTTCAGTTCCACAAACCCATACATGACAGTTCTTGCTTAACAACATTTTAGCAGACTGAGAGCTCATGGCAGACCACAACAGTGTTTTTTCAATTCAATATTGTCTTCCTCCCCAACAGAGGAGCTCAGTTACTGCTGGAGAAGCATGTGCCAGAAAGAATCTCCAAAATACAAAGAACGTTTAACAAAACACAAAGGAGTTCCTAGAAAATACGCATTTTGGATTTTGTCTTTGTGATTCACTTCAAGGAGATCATTCTATCTAGAAAGACTACAGCTCATTTTTAAAAGGACAAAGAACGTGATTCCTTTCGTGAAGCATTTCTTCAACCACTGATTCTACCCCAGACTGTCACTATATGGGGAAGTTGGTTTCTCTTTCCCAACTTCTATTGCTAAGTAGAGTCCAAAAACTAATGAAGAGCCTTAACTTCCTATTGCCTGAAGAAGAGTTTAAGTCAGCATAGCTTTTTCCTGTGAAGAAAGTAAAGAACTGAACAATGCAAAAAGAAATACAAAAGGAAAAACATGAATAAGGGAAAAAAACAAACAAGAGGATAATCTTTCATTTTACTGACATATTTTTAATAATTAGCTGAGCACTTCTAAGGACAAAAAGCTTTGCTGCTTTTGGGACTGAAGTAACAGAAAGGTTAAAGCATAACCTTCCCAGCTTTGGAAGATGTGTCCCCAAAAGGCAAAGATGTAATACAGAAATGCCTGTGCCTTGTTGAAAATTTGCAGTCTAAGAATCACCAGCTTCTGCTTCAAGAGCAGGATATCATCAGCTTAACTGGATGCTAGTAGTTTTATCTTAAACAAGAAGTCAGACCACGCACTGTCCTTTAGGGATGCAGAACAATAACGAAAGCAGGGAAATGCTTTGAAATCAAGACAAGATGGCATTCGCTCGGACATACAGTCACAAGGTACAAGGGAGGTAAGACAGCAAAATGAATTTTATTCCTCATTACACAGAGTCAACTTAGAGGCAAGTCACTCTCCCCCTTCTCTTGCTAAAAAATTAGGAATGCTTTCACAAAGAAAGTCCAGATTTTGTAGCCATCTATGCAGACAATCCAAAAACCGTGTGTATGCTTCTGTGGTACTTAGAAGCTTGCAGAATTCAGGGCTGAATCACAATATTTCATTACTGTTTCAGTACTGATCTATATACATCAGCACACAATAACTAAAAATAATACTGCTTCCAATTTAGTATAATCCAACACACATCCAGATTTTTTTTTTCAGAACACATAAAAGCTCTCTGGGCATCATATGGTATCACATTCACAAGACAAGCTTGTAAGCATCCAGACTGCTGAAAACACATCTATACATATGATCATGGATGAAATGCAGATGTGTCTCACCCCATGTACTTATGGAGACAAATAGTCATGAGTTAAAAGCCACTGTATGAACCAGCCTACAGAATGGGCAACGAAGGCAGTAATTCCCTTGCACACCTGAAGACCAGAGAAGCATTCATCAAAATAAAATCAGGGCCATGTTCTTCTTATGAGGCTTTTTTTTTTTTTTATTAATGGTAACTTGTATCAAGTAAGGCAACAAGGTCACTTTTCCAGCATCATTCATACCCACGCATGCCCCAGAAGCAACCTGAAAATAGCTCACGTAATGGAACTGCATGGAAAGCTCAGGTTGAAGTAGTTGAACTCAATTACTGATCAGTTTACAGGTACAGAAAATTAATGCATGCAGCCTTTTAACAATGATGACTTACCATCGTTATGTTATTTCCATTTAGCAAAATCTGGTCCAGCTTTGTGATTCTTCTGCCCTCAGGTGTAATCTCACTGAAGCAACATAAGAAAAAGTAAGTAAGAACACATTATCAGTAACAAAGATTGCAGTTTTGATTACAGGACCAACACAAATCTCTGTACTAAGATAACACTTGTTGGAACTAACAAGTAAATTAGCCACACTGCAGCATAATCTTGATAAACTGACCACACGGGTAAAAAGAGCAACTAAAATGATCATTTGTTCTTTTCTGTTCAGTACATAAAGACACAGATTAACCCTCTAAATCTTGGCAATTTCTTGAATACCACTGATACTCAAAATAGCTTCCAAACAGCAACATGGCACAACAAAGCCTTATGCTTGCTAGCTTTTAAAATCTTTGTCTAGGCCTTAAGGAAATGTAAAAGCAAACAAACTACTAGAAAGTTCAACATAAGAGCCACAAAAAATTAACGTTACAAATTAGGAATCTGATTGCAAGTATAAATTATGCAACGGTTATTCTACAACAGAGATAAATAGATCACCCTCTACAGTTTAGGTCCACAGTATAAACTATTCAGCTAGTATGTATTGCAAACATATAACACCACTCTGCTTACAGACCTTACACAACATTTTCCCTCAGGAAACTAAAACTGAAACAGCAACAAGAGGCAGAAATAATACTCACAATTCAGTAACATCTTCTAACACCATATCTGAAAATCCACTTTCAAGGAAAACAAGGCTGAGAATTTTAATATCAAAACACTTAAAGGTATTTTTATTTTATACTGAACTGTGATTTTACCTGTAAAGTAAAAACATCAGAATAATACAATCAATCCACACAAAAAGGCTCTATGCAGTGAACTCAAACCTCTCAACAAGAATAAATGAACCAAGATAAATCATAAAGTGGACAGCCATAAAAGTTTCCATTAAAGGATACTGACAAAGTCATCAAATCCTAGAAGCGTTCCAACAATTTCTTTATCACTCTTCATCACAATATGAATGCGTGAACCTATGCATTTGTCCACAAGTTCTGTAAATAAAAGAACAAACGAAAAAAAAAAGGAAAGGTGCAAGAGACTGTTTTACAAAACATACACTTTTTAAGCAAACATTGTGATGGCAAAAAAGTAATCACAGAACAGCAGAATGCTTTAGGTTGGAAGGGAGCTTAAAGATGATCTGTTTCCAACCTCCGTTGTGACGGGCAGGGACACCTCTCACTAGATCAGGCTGCCTAAGGCCCCATCCAACCTGCCCTTCAACACCTCCAGGGATAGGGCAGCCACAGCTTTCTGGGGCAGCCACAGCTTCCTGAGGCAACCCGTTTCAGTGTCTCACCATCTTCACTATGAAGAATTTCTTCCTAGTGTCCAATCTAAATCTTCCCCTTTCTACTTCAAAGCCATTCCCCCTCATCCTATCACTATAAGCCTTTGTGAACGCTCCCTCCAGAGCTTTCCTGTAGCCCTTTCAGGTGCTGGAAGGTGGCTGTAAGGTCTCCTCAGAGCCTTCTCTTCTCCAGGCTGAACAATCCCAACTCTCTCAGCTTGTCCTCCTATGGGAGGTGCTCCAGCCCTTGGATCATCTTCAAGACCTTCTCCGCACCCGTTCCAATTGCTACGGACGACGGTAAAACACCCAAAGCTCATGGAACCATATAATGGTTTGGGTTGGGAGAGACCTTAAAGCTGATCCCGTTCCAACCCCCGTGCCGTGGGCAGGGACATCCCACCACATCAGGTCGCCCAAGGCCCCATCCAGCCGGGCCCTGAACACCTCCAGGGATGGGGCGTATGCAAAGGACAGAACCAAGCGCTGCGGGAGGGGCCCGTGGGCCAGGAGGGTTCGGGCTCCTCCCTCCCCCGACCCCGGAGGCCCCGCCGGTTACCGAGCGGCAGGAGCTGCGACGGGTTCGTGGTCGCCGTGGCCGCCATGCTGCACCCAGGCCTGGCCAATCGCTGCCGCCGCCCGTGAAGGAGGAGGGGGAGGCAGGCACGATGAGCCGATGGCCGAGCTGCCGCTCCGCTCCTCCCGTCCCCCCTCTGGCCCCGCCCCCCCCCCCCCCCCCACTTAGGTGCAGATGGATAAGCTTTCCCGGGAATCTTATACATCTTCTATTACTTTCCAAGGTCTAATTTTAATGTTATTATGAACGTTGCAACACTGCAACACTCAAAATTCTTGCTAATTCGGAGCTGGCTTCAGCTCTGCCTGACCTTGCGTTTGAGACGGGGACAGACTCCAAACACAGGTGGTTGCAGAAGAGAGATGTTTAGCACTGATCACACTGCACGCAAGATGTTTTCATCTTCAGAGAATGGATAAAGTCTGGAAAACACTGTTTTAAAGAAAACATGATATCAGAGGGACATTCTCTCTGACTTTCAAAAAATACAATCATAGAACCATAGAATAGTTTAGTTTGGAAGGGACCTCAAAGATCACCTAGTTCCAACACCCTGCCATGGGCAGGGACACTCCCTAGATCAGGCTGCCCAAGGCCCCATTAAACATGGCCTTGAACACCTCCAGCGATGGGGTATCCACAACTTCCCTGGGTAACCTGTGCCAGCACCTCACCACTCTCACGGTGAAGAAATTCTTCCTTATGTCTAGTCTAAATCTGCCCCTGTTTAGTTCATACCCACTGCCCCTCGTCCTATCACTACAAGCCTTTGTAAACAGTTTTCTTGTAAGCCCCCCCCCCCCCAGCTTTCTTGTAGCCCCTTCAGGTCCTGGAAGGTCACTATAAGGTCCCCTCACAGCCTTCTCTTCTCCCAGCTGAACAACCCCAACTCTCTCAGCCTGTCCTCATATGGGAGGGGCTCCAGCCCTCTGATCATCTTTGTAGCCCTTCTCTGGACCTGTTCCAACAGTGCCATATCCTTATGTTGAGGGTTCCAGAACTGGACACAGTACTCCAGATGACGTCTCACAAGAGAGGAACAGAAGAGCAGAATCACCTCCCTCGACCTGCTGGCCACCCTTCTTTTGATGTAGCCCAGGATACGGTTGGCCTTCTGGGCTGCAAGCGCACATTGCTGGCTCATGTCAAGCTTCTCATTGACCAGCACCCTCAAGTCCTTCTCTGCAGGATTGCTCTCAACCACATCATCCCACATCCTGTATTGAAATCGTGGATTGCCCCAACCCAGGTGTAGGAGATGAAACTTTACTTTAGCTTAAATAAAAAATATTCCACTTTTTCTAATAGTAACTACTTCTCATATCATGCTTACTGCTGCAGCATTAAGGGGGTTGGGGGTGGCTAGTGAGTAGCCCTCCTCATTGAAACACAGAAATACAATTTCTGAGACTTAGCTAAAGTAAGAACAGAAACAGAGAGGAAAAAGAAATGAGAATGAAAACAAAACCAACCTTGTGTTAAATGGATTGACTTTAACATTCATGGGTTCACACAGGCTTCATTTACTGCTGTGCTTTGATCCTTCCCACAGCAGTATAGAAATCTCAAGCTTGTTTGATAAGCTGCCCCTAAGTCTATCACAGGCTTATGTTATCTAAACATAGACATTCTACTTATCAAGCACACAAAGATAAACAACAATTAGTATGATACATACATTTTTCTACACCCCAGTTGTAAGTCACTTGAGTGTGTTTACAATTCTCCTAAGCAGACTTCTGTTATAATCCCACAATGACCAAAAGTGAATTTTGTATCTGGAGTTTCTAACTTACTGTAGTGAATGTTAAATTGAATCCATTTAACTTTCAAGTTTGTCTTTCCTCTAACTGGTGGCATACTGTTAAGGAAAGTAAGAGGGTATGAATATAACAATATAAAACTTAGATATTATTGTTAGTGGATTGTGATTTAGAGTCTGCGGTAAGTGCATACTCAGACCTGGTGTTGGGAAAGTAATCTTGATAGCAGTTATAAGAATACTGCTCACTTATGCATAGCCCTGAATACTGTTCAATTATGTACAGCCTTTTCTATGGCTGGTTTAAAGCCCTGTCCAGCTGAATCAACGGGTTGTGCAAGAAATGTCAGACCAAGAATATACGCATTAGATTTCATGATAATTAATGATTAAAAGGTTAAACTACTTTGAGCATGGGCTCAAACTATAAGTTATATTATAACTTATATTAACTATAAGTTAGTGAAACTGCTTAAGGTTTTCTTTAAAGTTTTAAAGAATAAACAGAAATGTCTCAAGAAAGAAGTGATTTTTATGATTGGTGGAGAAACATGAAGCATCACTTCTGAGGGAGAACCGAAACAAGATAGTGGAGATTAATTATCAAGGTGGACTTTAAAGAAGAATAATGAACAACAGAGAACTGAGAACTCATGGGAAAACACCATGGAAAAACACCAAGAACATTTAGAAGAAAGAATACATCAAGAACTTCTCAAAGAAAGAATACCTCTTATATAATGTATAGATATATATGATGATTTTGTGTGGGCTTTGACCACTCACTGAGGTGATGGCCCAACGCTGAGTTCTTAATAAAGCAAGCCTAGAGTTACCCACAGCCTGGTGAAAATCTGTCAACACACATTCATAATACTATCTAAGCTGCTCTGAATGTAAGAGGTAAGAAGGGAGAACTGTACTGAGTTCAGCTACTTAGTGAACTGCCTGCCACATTTCTACAAATAGAAAGCTGCCAACACCAAACTTTTTTCTTCTCTTTCTTTAGCTTGCTGGGATGGTGAATACTGATTATTCCTATGTTACTGTTACTAGACAGGCAGAAGAGTGTTGTAGATCTGTCAAACTGACCTAGCAGAGATCTCATGAGCTGCAAATACTTTGCCTCTGTAGTATTAGGCTCCACTCAAGCAAACAATCTGGGTTGTGTGTTCCCTTCACAGGGGTGTAATCCTACATCAAGAGTCAGATTAACTGAACTGGTCTTCTAGTTTATTATTCCATGCGTAGTATGGGATATATCCCCTTTTAATTTAGCTATCCAAAATGCAGGTGTTTAGTCACCAGATGCTTCCTCTGCAGTTTGTCTCTCCACTAATACCTTAGTGAGACTAAACATAGAATCACAGAATCATAGAATCATAGAATAACCAGGTTGGAAGAGACCCACCGGATCATCGAGTCCAACCATTCCTATCAAACACTAAACCATGCCCCTTAGCACCTCGCCCACCCGTGCCTTAAACATCTCCAGGGAAGGTGACTCAACCACCTCCCTGGGCAGCCTGTGCCAGTGCCCAATGACCCTTTCTGTGAAAAATTTTTTCCTAATGTTCAGCCTAAACCTCCCCTGGCAGAGCTTGAGGCCATTCCCTCTTGTCCTGTCCCCTGTCACTTGGGAGAAGAGGCCAGCACCCTCCTCTCCACAACCTCCTTTCACGTAGTTGTAGAGAGCAATGAGGTCTCCCCTCAGCCTCCTCTTCTCCAGGCTAAACAACCCCAGCTCTCTGAGCTGCTCCTCTTAAGGCCCGTCAACATGTCAATAGTCATAGCTGTGGTAGATGTTCTCAATTAAAATCATCAGATATTATTTGGCCATTACAGGCTCAATTTCAAATACGACATATCTGTGATTGGCTGTACTCAGCCTAAGCAAACTAGGGCTTTGCAGTTTCTATATGCTCTAAGTTATGCACATGGTAGGACAGATATTTCTCCTACTATGCATACATGCTCTTGATAGGTCCTACTCCCATTCTGCAGGGGGAGCAGCATGGCATAGAAATAGTAAGCCTAGGAAATCTGTGGAGAGCAGAGAATTAACATATCTGAAGTCACAAGCTAGATCTGCTGAGCCATCTAGCACATTTGCTTCCTTCTTCCTCCAAAAGGAAATGTTATTTATCTGTCTTATTTATTTATTTTCCTTCCAATTTTTATACTTTCAGCATTGCCCTATCCCCTTACCGTGATGTTCTTTAAAACTTTTCAAAAGCTCAGATGTGTTTACTTGTGATAAATCTCTCCTTTATATGCTTGACTGCTATGAGTTTCAAAATCAAGGCATACCCTTTTGTTTAACTGTGGTGATGATTATCTTAACCACTCCTGCATGTATAATACCTATTTCCATTCCCTGAAGAGTAAATGCAACATCAAGCCATTGAAGATTTTCCCCTCAGTAACATGGTGCTTGACAGGTTGTCCCTGTTTTATACCTAGGGCATGTGCTGGCAGGTATTTGGACAGTGAAAAGTAGTTCTCCTACCATATGCAGGTAGGTAGGAGAAACCAAACTGAAAAAGAGCATTTAAAACCCCCTGCAGTTCCTTCACGTCTTTTATGGATCACACATTTCTGTTTGCAATAAAGGTTGATGGGTCTTCTTGTGCCTTGTGTAATTTTGTTTCAGCAATATCAGATTTAACCCCATTGAGTGGTGTTCGCAATCCCCCAAAAAAGCATGAGTTCTTCCTTTGTCATTTTCTCCTATTATCTCTGTGGTAGTGTGCAGTTCCCGGACATATCCTTTTCGTTGTTTCATTCTACTTGTCCTGGACAGATATAACCAGCATTATCCTTCTCTCACTATTCATAATTCTCATTATCTTGCAGCTTCAGCACTGCAGATTAGTTTTCTTTCTTGCTCCTTCTCTGACTTTCTTTTCTATCCTTCACTCCCACCAGTTCCTCCACTGTTTTATACTGTTGCCAAATAATTTTATCACACTTATTAATTTAAGACTTCATCCTCTTTATTTGTTCCTATTTCAATTATCCTCTTCTTTGTTTTGCTTTGGTTTTTCCTTCCTATTTCCATTATACCTCAATGTCCTTCAGTACTTGGTGTGTTCCATCCCTCAGTGTTTCTGATACCAGTTATGTAGGAAATGATAATGGGATTTTTGTCCTACACTGAATTTGGCTGGAATAGTGAGTTAGTAACCTCCGTGAGCATCAGATATATAATCTTGTTATTACTGAAGCTATGTTATCTGGAATAGCCTGTGGGTTTTAAATTACATTTTCCTTCATGCTGCAGCAGATTATTTTCTTCATTGCAGTTTTTGCTTTTAGATGTAATATCATGGCTGGAGTAATGACAAGATAAGATGTATTTTACTCCAAAAGTGTCATACACATTATTAAATCTCAACAGCGCTCTTAAGAACAATGCAGTAACAACAGCATTCAATCAGTCTTGGAGGTGCATGGCAACACCTGAGTGAGCATAAGACCTGCACTGTGCCCATGAGGAGTTTTGTGAGGGAATATTGTGTGCTGGAAATACAGAATACTTCTATGCAGCTCCATCTGGACTGTTGCAAGCTGGCTCTGAGGTAGTCAGTGGAGCTTCTGCCTCTGCTGGCCCACCCAGCACAGGGAGCACAGACCACAGCTGGCTCACATCCAGCTGGGTCAGAGTGCAGGTGGATGTGGAGCCCATCAGCATTTGGACAAAAGCCACGATCATCTCTACTCCAGGCCATGTTTTTGTCCTGCATGGTCTGTCAGTATGACCTCAGTGCCAGGAAAAGGCATGGAACAGGTGATCTTGAGTGCTATTATGAAGCACATGCAAGAGAACTGGGTGATCAGGCCCAGTCAACACGGGTTCACAAAAGGCAGGTCTTGCCAAACTAACCTGATCGCCTTCTATGACAAGGTGATCTGACTACTGGATGAGGGAAAAGCTGTGAATGTGTCTTCCTGGACTCCAGTAAAGCCTTCAACACAGTTTCTCACAGCATTCTGCTTGAGAAACTGTCAGCCTCTAGCCTGGACAGGCGCACACTCTCCTGGGTGGAGAACTGGTTGGATGGCCGGGCCCAGAGAGTGGTGGTAAATGGTGTGAAATCCAGCTGGAGGCCAGTGACAAGTGGGGTTCCCCAGGGCTCAATGCTGGGTCCAGCCCTGTTCAATGTCTTTATCAATGACCTGGATGAAGGCATTGAGTGCACCCTTAGCAAGTTTGCAGATGGCACTAAGCTAGGTGGAAGTGTTGATCTGCTGGAGGGTCGGGAGGCTCTGCAAAGGGATCTGAACAGGCTGGACCGCTGGGCTGAGTCCAACGGCATGAGGTTTAACAAGGCCAAATGCCAGGTCCTGCACTTGGGGCACAACAACCCTATGCAGTGCTACAGACTAGGAGAAGTCTGTCTAGAAAGCTGCCTGGAGGAGAGGGACCTGGGTGTGTTGGTTGACAGCCGACTGAATATGAGCCAGCAGTGTGCCCAGGTGGCCAAGAAGGCCAATGGCATCTTGGCTTGTATCAGAAACGGTGTGACCAGCAGGTCGAGGGAGGTTATTCTCCCTCTGTACTCGGCACTGGTGAGACCGCTCCTTGAATCCTGTGTTCAGTTCTGGGCCCCTCACCACAAGAAGGATGTTGAGGTTCTGGTGCGAGTCCAGAGAAGAGCAACAAAGCTGGTGAAGGGGCTGGAGAACAAGTCTTATGAGGAGCGGCTCAGGGAATTGGGGTTGTTTAGCCTGGAGAAGAGGAGACTCAGGGGAGACCTTATTGCTCTCTGGGTCCGAAAAGAGGTTCTACAGAGGAGAAAGCTGGCTTCTTCTCCCAAGTGACAGGTGACAGGATGACAGGGAATGGCCTCAAGCTCCACCAGGGGAGGTTCAGGCTGGACATCAGAAAAAAATTTTACACAGGAAGGGTCTGTGTAAAATTTTGCCACACATTGGGCACTGGCACAGGCTGCCCAGGGAGGTGGTTGAGTTACCATCCCTCAAGGTATTTAAAAGATGGGTGGATGAGGTGGTCGAGGGCATGATTTGATGGTTGATAGGAATGGATGGACTTGATGATTATGGAGGTCTTTTCCAACCTAGTGATTCTGTGATTCTGTATTAAAGTGAAACAAGCGTTTCTAAAAGAAGTTTTCACAGGTAATGAAAGGCAATATGAGGTGTCAAGGCTCATCAAATTGTGTGCCTCTGTATTCAACCCTCCTGTGTTTTCCCGTGCAGTAATAATATCCTGACCTGTACCAATCAGTTTCTTTAAAAGTTACGGAGATGATCGTCCTGGGCTCTACTGAAAGGCATTTCAAGGCCAATGAAATTATCAGGCACAGTAAACATGGATCAGCGAGGGCAAGTATCATCAAACTAAATTTATCACCTCCTAGGAGAAGTTCACCTGCCTCATGGATGGCAGGAAGGCAGAGGATGTTGTTGCTCTGGATTTTAATACGGCTTTTGACGGCGTCCCTCACAGTAGCCTTCTGGACAAGTTGTCCAGATGTGAGACAAGCAGGATCAAGGTGTGCTGGGTAAAGAATGAGGAACATTGTAGGGGTGCCCCTCTCTGCCCCTGTCTCCTGGATGAGCCTGACACTAGCACTGCAGAGAACTGCTCCCCTGGATGGAGCCCTCAGACCTAGGTCAGAGCCTGTTGTGCTGAAATGAAGGCATCGCGCAGCATAACTGCTCTGTTCTATGGACTCCCTGCCTAAGTTGAATAACAAGAAGAGTGTACTTTGCCTGAAATGCCAGGGGATTTACAAATCCAAAAACGCTTTCAAGGACACAAAGCACAAAGGTTACAGGTGGAAACACCATCTCATTTTCTTTTGTGTTTTATTTTTCTGCCTCTTTTTGCCTTAAAAAACTTGCTCCACCGCTGAGCTTCTTGTCACTGATGCATGAAAAGCACCCTCAGGCCTGCCCCACACTTGTACTGCACACAAAAGTAGCAGCTCCTGATGGTGCAGCAAGCCTGGAGCCCTTCCAAGCACAGGATGTTTTACACAAGTAAGAACCCCTGGGGAAACGCAGCCAAGGGTAGAGTAGAGCTCAATCCCACTACAAACTTGCAATGGACAAGAGAGACAGAGGGAGCCAGGACATGAGACGTGAGTGGCACCTTTGGAGGTGCAAGAGCAGCAGGCAAGAAGTCAGCCAACAGGGCCTGGAGAAACCCCGACAGGGGGTTGCGCTCAGTTGTAGAGAAGAGAAGAAACCACCCCCTGGGGCCTCCCTTGGAGCCCACCTGGGGAGTTTAAGAAAGCTTCCTTCTCCCAGATGCATGGCACGAGGGCCACCTTCATGGAGCTCGAGCAGCAGGCACCCAGCCACAATGGCCCAAAGGAGCCCTGACATGGAGCCATGCCCACCGTTGCAGAGGAGACACAAAACCCCCGGGAAAACTTGCTAGTTCTTTATTGGGGTCAAAAAAGCCTTCGTCCCCTGAGTTGCAGGGCACGTCAGGCCATCTTTGTGGTGCATGAACAGCAAGCAATGACCCAGCCAAAGTGGACCAGAGGAGCCCTGCCAGACGGACATGCTCTGTGCTGCAGAGGAAGGCAACCCCTCTGTGGGACCAGTGCCAAACTAACCTGGGGGAAAATTCCTTCCTGACCCCAGAGCTGGCAATCAGCTATTCCCTGAGCATGGGAGCAAGATCTGCCCCCTCATCCCACAGGTTGTTCACACCTCCCAGGAGAGGCCACAGCCCTGTTCGCCCTAAACCTGGAGCCATCTCAGAGGTTTCTGAGAATGGCCCCACTCTGACTGGCCTTGCGGGGAAAGACTCCTTCCTGCACCCGCCGGGACACAAGTGGGTGTTCCAAAGCACTGGGAACCCTTGCAACACATCTGCATCCCATCTCTCACAGCTGCTGCCCTTGGCTGCACGGGGGAAGGGGAGAGCAAGCTCTGCAGTGCTCCTCAAGAAGGCTTTCTCTTTGTTACGAGAGCTTAGGAGCATCTTCGGGGCACTGTTAACTGGAAAACCCACAGAGGTCTGCATGGGCTACTTTGGGCAGAGCTTATTGCAGCAGGCACAGCAAAGCCAAGGGCTCAGCTCAGGCGAATGAGGCACTGGCTTCAGTGCCAGCGGCTACATACACGCGCACAAATTCTCCTTTCCCTCTGCACGTCCTATGCACTGCGTCCACTCGCAGGTGAGGTCACCAACCGTCATTGCGACGGATCCAGCTTTCATTGAAGGAACAAATCATAGCACCCCAAAACCACGGAGTCTCTGGCCCCAGCTGCTTCCCGACTCTCCTTCTCACACTCTCTGCACCGACAACAGCAGAGCACAGTCCCACTGATAACAGCACTGTGAGAGGAGGTTAGAGATCAAACGGTACACATAGCAGAATCACAGAATCACAGAATCACAGAATAACCAGGTTGGAAGAGACCCACCGGATCACCGAGTCCAACCGTTCCTACCAAACACTAAACCATATCCCTCAGCACCTCATCCACCCGTGCCTTAAACACCTCCAGGGAAGGTGACTCAACCACCTCCCTGGGCAGCCTGTTCCAGTGCCCAATGACCCTTTCTGTAAAGAATTTTTTCCTAACGTCTAGCCTAAACCTCCCCTGGCGGAGCTTAAAGCCATTCCCTCTTGTCCTGTCCCCTGTCACTTGGGAGAAGAGGCCAGCACCCTCCTCTCTACAACGTCCTTTCAAGTAGTTGTAGAGAGCAATGAGGTCACCCCTCAGCCTCCTCTTCTCCAGGCTAAACAACCCCAGCTCTCTCAGCCGCTCCTCATAAGGCCTGTTCTCCAGCCCTTTCACCAGCTTTGTTGCTCTTCTCTGGACTCTCTCCAGAGCCTCAACATCCTTCTTGTGGTGAGGGGCCCAGAACTGAACACAGTATTCGAGGAGCGGTCTCACCAGTGCCGAGTACAGAGGGAGGATAACCTCCCTGGACCTGCTGGTCACGCCATTTCTGATACAAGCCAAGATGCCATTGGCCTTCTTGGCCACCTGGGCACACTGCTGGCTCATATTCAGTCGGCTGTCAACCAACACACCCAGGTCCCTCTCCTCCAGGCAGCTTTCTAGACAGACTTCTCCCAGTCTGTAGCACTGCATAGGGTTGTTGTGCCCCAAGTGCAGGACCCGGCATTTGGCCTTGTTAAACCTCATGCCGTTGGACTCTGCCCAGCGGTCCAGCCTGTTCAGATCCCTTTGCAGAGCCTCCCGACCCTCCAGCAGATCGACACTTCCACCCAGCTTAGTGTCGTCCGCAAACTTGCTCAGGGTGCACTCGATGCCTTCATCCAGATCATTGATGAAGACATTGAACAGGGCTGGACCCAGCACTGAGCCCTGGGGAACCCCACTTGTCACTGGCCTCCAGCTGGATTTCACACCATTTACCACCACTCTCTGGGCCCGGCCATCCAACCAGTTTTCCACCCAGGAGAGTGTGTGCCTGTCCAGCCCAGAGGCTGACAGTTTCTCAAGCAGAACGCTGTGAGAAACTGTGTCAAAGGCTTTGCTGAAGTCCAGGAAGACCACATCCACAGCCTTTCCCTCATCCAGTAGCCGGGTCACTTTGTCATAGCAATGCAATACGAATCGTCGAGGGGTCACCTGTATCGTTTTAGGCCTGTCCAGAAGGCCTGATCACTCCCGACGCGTTAGAGGGAGAGTTGAAGACAGATATTTCTCCTTTTCTTGCTTTTCCTCCTCAGTTAGACTGGAACCTGACATACGCGCAGAGCCTGCGTGCTCTGGAGCAGCCCTGGCTAAACTGTCCCCACAAACTGTTGGCAAGAGCTCTTTCACTGAGGTACCCCTCAACTACATTGAATGATACCAAGCGAGCACAAAAGCCTGTGCGTCTTTTACGCGATGTCCTTTCATCTGGGCTCACACCTTTCTCTCAGAGAAGCACAGTGTATAAAAGTAGAGGAAAAGCAGGACAACTGATATCGCTGCTTCTTCTTTACCTTTAAGGAATTACATTTCACAGTCTCAAAGAAGAAATGAGGCCCAAGAACAGGCTGCGCTACTGTCAACCCCATGCACGTTGCTGGGAAGCTCTGTACAAGTACCACTGACTGCAGAGGCTCTAGAAATGTTATTCTGGGGGACACATGGGGAAGAGGCAGGCAAATGCAGCTCTTACTTCCAGTGCTGTCAGTGGGATTACAAAGTCAGAGATCCCCCTGGTATTTCTGCAAGAGCATCTCTTTTCTTCCCCAGGATTCAAGCCCAACTTTGCAAGGAGGAAGAAGCTCCTGAAGAACCAGGGCTCGTTCACCGAAACAGTGATTGTACTCAGTGATTTGTTAGGAAAACTTGAATCCAGAAAAGTAACCCAAGACTTTAAAAATCAGATAACCTAGAACTGGACCCAAGAACTGAAGAAAAGACTCACGGGACCCGTCCAATCACAGCACCTTCTGTTGGTGACCTCAGCCGAAGAAGAGCATCAGTTAAACAGACAGAATGGCCACTGCTGACCGTAGCAGCCGCTGCAGCAAAGTCCTGAAGCCCACGGAGCTCGGCCTGCCACTGAGTGGGGAGGAGCCGATGGAGATCGACTCCTCACTCAGTGGCGAAGAACCGATGGAGGCCGACCCGCCACTGGGTGATGAGGAGCCCATGGAGGTCGACTCATCACTCAGCGGCGAAGAGCCCATGGAGGTCGACCCGCCGGCACTGCCAGCAAGCCAAGGTAGGTTGACCCACCACTCAGTGGCAAGGAGCCCATGGAAATGGATCCACCTGCAGAGAAGGAAGAGCCCATGCAGGTGGATCCAGCTCCTCTGGGCCTGAAGGGGCTCTATACCACCATGCCCAGGTTGCCTCAAAACTCACCGGACCTTTCCTAAACTGCAGCAGCCTCTCACCATCCAGATGAAGCAGCAGGAGGACCACCTCTCTCTTTTTGTACATATTATTATTGCTCATTTTGTTGTTCTTGTTGTGGTTGTTGATGTTGTTGACCTTATTACTATTACATACAAGTTTCAAGAGTAGGAGTAGTAGAATCATTATTCGTTTTTTATTGTGTTAATATAAACTGTTGTTATTTTACCCCATGGGTTTTCCTTTCCTTTCCTTTCCCAATCCTCTCTCTGGTGCAAGGCAGGGATGGAAGAGGGGCTGCCTAGAGTTTAGCTGCTGGCTAAGATTCAACGATGGCTCACGTGCTTGTTCAGCAAAGCAAACAGATCCATGACGGGTGAGTTCCACATCCAACCAACCTGATCCTTGAAGTCACTCCCCAGGAATTAATACATTATGACAACGAGGAATTGCCCCCCTTCTCTTTAAGCCTGATAGAAGCATCAGCAAGAACTATGGAGACGGGAAGCATTTGTCCACCTAGGATCCTCTATCATTTGTAGTTTAAAACACACAGAAAATAGAAATGCAACCCCCATTTCATTTTAAAAGTCTAATTCAGTGCAAAGTGCTAAAACCAAGGGAAAAGTGACACCCCCAAGGTAAATAGCAACAAAGGTAAAGAAGAACATGGTTTAAAATGTCTTGTTACAGGAGTTCCTTATTCTTATCCGCTGAACGACATCCACCTTAGCGTGCTGAAAGGCCAGGCATTCCTGTAGAAACCAAAAGAAAGGGTCACACCTACAGGGAGGAGCGGACACAACAGGTGACCCCAAACTGACCAACAGAGTATTCCACCCCATGCACGTCATACTCAGGAGAACCAGCTGAGCGATCGCGAGGGTCAAGTATTCTTCTTTGAGAGCAACCATGCAGTGAGGACGTCGCCCGCCTTTTCCTTTATCCGGGATCTCCACATCCCTCAATCCAATTCCTGAGCTCAACCTGGGACCTTTCCGAGAGAGCTTTAACCTTGTGATCCTGAAGTTGTATCCCAAGTAGGAAGTGGATGGAACGGAATACTCTGTTGGGCAGTTTGGGGTCACCTGTCCCGGCTGCTTCCCCCTCCCTGCAAGTGCGACTCTTGCTCGCCCCTCTCACTTATGGTGTTCCATCAGCTCGCGGATGGACTTGGTTTCTGCAGGAATAAGTGTGAGCAGTGGCCTTTCTGCACACCAGTGCCCCGCTGTTTTGCGGAATCAAACTCTAGAAGTCCATTAAGGGTTATAAAGCAGGTATGCGTTTATTCGCCGGCGGGTGCGAGGGGGTAATCCTCCTAACTTGCACACCGTATGGTCTAACAAGCAGGTAGTTTTAGTGTAAAGACATGCCTATTCATAAGCGCCTATTACATATTCATGACCTTTCACCGCTTCTTATTATAATTAGATTCGAGAAGCTTCTCCCGTACTCGCGCAGGCGCGGTGTCGTCGTCTGGGGCTCAGGGCTGAAGTAGCCTTCATCTTCCTCATGAATCGTCCCTGAAACCAATCTGTGCACAGGCGCGTTCTCATCCTGGTCGAGCTCCAAGACTGCAGAGACAGGTGCACTCAGCTTTCTGCTGTTGTGCACATTTCAGCTTTCCCTTATCAGTGAATGCCTGCGAAGGAGCTCCTCCCTTATCAACATCCAGGGTCTTCAAGGCCTTTACTAGCAGACAGTGCGGATTTCAGCGAGCTAAGCCTTCTAAGTTTTTCAAACTTTTCCCCTATATCATATGCCCGCACATCACAGCCTTATCGCTGCTGGAGACAGAAAAAGGGGCAGTTAACTTTCAGAAAGCGCAGCTGCTTAGGCGAGGCTTAGTTGAAAACCTAGAAACATGACTCTACTTCAGCTCAGAGCACAGCATAAGCTAAGCAGTTCCTTTTGAGTTTTACTTGAATTCAAGAGCTAGGAGCTCCAGTTTGACAAGGCCGAACTCTTGTGATCGCCCCTCCTCACACCTCCAGCCCAGCAAGGCCACACCAACGCTCTCAAGCCCTGCTACCCTTAACCTGGAAGCAACTCAATCGACCTTTTACGACCTTTTCTTTGGGGAAGGGGTTTTGGTTGGAACGCTGATAAGGACAACATAATTTCTGACTGCCTAGAGAACTCCAGGAGGGAACTTCTCTTGCTCAGGAAATAACACATAAATGTTAATGGTAGCACAGTTAGGAACATGCTCTGCCTGTTTGCATCTGTCGTGCCAAGAGTGACCCGTGATAGCCAGAGGTACCATCGTTTTATATGCACAAAAGGAAAAAACAGGAAGTAAGATTTTAGAAGTAAAAGCACATTGGCGAGTTTTCCCTTTGTCTTCAGCAACACAAACCTTTAATACTTCATGATTGAATGTATAGCACTGAATGTATGGTGCCTTTTAGAGAAACTCTCGATCCCACAGTGAACGAGAATTGCATTTTTTTAATAGCTGTCTTGCAGTCTTCATTCAGTGTGTCCTCTAACAGATAGCAACAGGATACGACGTCCAATTGCTGCACCATATGGTTATAAGTAGAGTACAACACGTTCCAGCTTCTTTATCGATCTTTTCCCACCATAATATAAATTGGGGGTTGGAGAATTAAGCAGAAAGTGTATTTTTGCTCCACAGTTACTGGAAGCATCCGTGCAAGTGAGAACTTTCTGAAGATTTGCAGAGGTTTCAATCACTTATCTGGATAGAGTAGGAGATAGAATTAGTTGAAAAAGATTGTTTGGAATCTTAACTTTTAGAGAAATGTTCCACCATCAGGTATAAAAAATTCCTCCAGATACCAAACTGCAGACAGCAAACTTCATACATACTGGAATCAACTGACCTAATTATCCTGCACAGTGCGAAAAATCAGTTTTCTTGACAAGTTTTCCAAGAACTGTGAAAAAATACAAGGAGATCCTTGAGGTATCTTTCTGAAAAGTGATATGGCTACATACATTTCAAAATAACTCATCCCCCTTTTTCATTGCACTAGACAGAAAAACTATAATTCTTTCTAGTAAAGATCTTACTAACTAGTATAATTATGCTTGATATTTGGGGTGACCTTGCTTGTACCTAAAGTGTTTGTTTTCGTGTTTTACAGGATTGAAAGAACACTAGAAGTTAAGTTCCAGCTCTGATCGTTCCATAAAAATTATACAGTTAGGTTCTTAATTCCTTGAGCAGTTTGTGTTCCAGATCAAAATGAGAAAAGTGAATAAGTTAAATATTACCTTTGCTAGAGCTGTGCTGGTGATGTGTTGTTTCTTTTAAGGATTTCAACGCAGTGTTTACGTGTCAGACTCACTGTCTAGCTCCTTTGTCTGATGTCCTGCCCAGTTTGGCACCGTAGCCCTTGAACTAGGATTCTGTTCTATGCAGCGTGCAGTCTATTTGCATAATCTTTATTCTAGTCAAGCTTTCATTTTTACGCATAAGAGAACAGTTTGCATCACGATTGCACGTAGACACAGTTTTGCTCCAGTGACATGTCAACCTGAAGTTAAAATTCTTCCAAGATGACATCACCATAAACTGTGTACCAGCAAATGTCACTTATGTCCCTTGGTGCACTGGTACAAGGAATGATGAAGGAATCACACATGCTCCCTACGTTTCTGTGAAATTCATACAAAGAATGCAAAATTCATTTGAAAAATCACATGAATTTACAGAGACGCCCAGCAGCTGTGCCCAGTGTGTGGCCAGCAAGGGCAGGGACAGCCCCCCTGGGCCTCCTGCGCACAGGGACTGCCTCGGGGCCAGCACCCCAAAAGCCTTCCTCCAAAGGATGCCAGGCCCTGTCTCTTTCTCTAGGAAGCCACATACTTGATAAAGAAAAGTTTCTTCTTGTCAGGTCCAGACATCCCCTGACAGATGCAGCTTTGAGCCATGTGTTCTGGCACTGGGTACCAGGGAGAAGAGTTCAGCATCTCCCTGTATCCTGCCCCTCCTCAGGAACCTGCATAGAGCAGCAAGATCACCACTCAGCAAGGCCAGACCAACGCTCTCAAGCCCTGCTACCCTTAACCAGGAAGCAACACAATCTATCTTTTACGTGCTCTTACGCCTCTGTTTCCTTAACAGAAATACAGAAGAGCATTACTCTTAAAAACTTAAGATCTATTACAGAATAAAAGTCTTCCAACGCACGGCCAAAACTTGCCGATCAAGACAGCAAACAAGCAAGGGGAACACCTCACACCTCCATGCTACAAGCACACCAGCAACTAGGGAGCCATACCCACTGTCTCTCCAGAAAGAGAGTGGGAACACAGCAGATGACACAGACTCTATTCATTTGCTAGGATGCATCGTAGTGCCGAATTGAGTTCTGCACCCTCTGTTGCAACCTCTGGCTCCCAAGAGGATGGCCAAATAGTCCTTCTTCTCCTGCTGCTATCAACCAAAACGGGGTCCCTCACCCGGAGTGCTTGTGCTTAGCCATGATCCCAAGCTCTGGAAACACCACCAGGCAGGAGGCAGCTGAGGGGTTCAGTTAACCTGGCCTCTCTCCAGCTGGGAAGAGGAGACCAGTCAGAGAAAGAATGTTTCTGACTAAAAGAGGGAATCTGTTTAAGCAGACAGAATTCCTCTTGAAACAGAATAAGTACCACTGATTGAACCAGCTCACATTCAGATAAACAGAGCATCGGGATCCTCAGCCATTAAGCAAGGAATGAGGCCTCAAAACCAAACCACTTCTCCCCCAGGCAACTCCACTTAATTCCTCCCTTCTTAACAAAGCAGTTTGGAACACCGATTCCAAAAGGCTTCGAGAGTGGGAAAAGGTCCTGCTAAAAACTCGCCGCAGCTCTTGTCGAAACATACAGGAGCAGGTGTTGAAGCTCCATCGCCAGGACCACGCGCACAGAGCAGCGCCCGCCCCCGCCCTCAGCACGTGCCTCCTCAGGCCCAGCCTCAGGCCCAGCCTCAGCCCCGCCCACAGGCGCCGGCCCCACCCCTTGCGCTGACGCAGCTTTTCCGGTTCCATGGCCCCGCCCCTTCCCTAGTGTCTTGCCCAGGCCCTCCTGGGCTAACTCCGCCCCCTTTGCCCTGGGCCAGAGATGAGCTTTTTAGAGGGCTGCTGCTCCTATAAACACTTCTTAAAAATTACAGTCATGAAGGACTAACGACCTTGAACCATCGTGACAAACTAGCACAGATTAAGGATGATGGTTATTGATATGTAAGTATCGAAGCAGTTCCAGATCAAATGAAATTTTCCATACTTGCGTATCGGTTCAAAGAATCACAACTTACATGCCAAAATGACCAGACAGGCATCACTTAGAAGAAAAAAAAACAAAAAAACAAACAACAGAAACCCATGATTTAAAACATTTATAAAGCAAACTTCCTTACTTGCTATACGCTCATGCCAGTTTTTCATCTTTCCATGTGTCTGTTCAACAGGGCCTAATCCCTCTAAAATCTGAAGGTCCCCACCGTTTTCTTAGTTAAATGTACTTGAATAACTCCTTATGAGAAGACTTACAGCCTAGAAATGTCACAGCTAAGGTTGTATCAAATACAAATAACAAAAATACTGTGGATCTTTTCAAAATAAAAATCATTCCAAAGAATTATACAGTAAATAGACTTTCTTTAATCTCAGCTCTTGTCAGATTAGTGCTATCAACAGTCACATACCGGCATATGATACAGTTTTGTATTAACTATATACAATTTACAGTAACATATTTTTTCTCCAGAAAATATAAGTACAAAAGCTAGGAGTAAACAAACGAGGTACTGCAATTTGGATTTATTTTAGGCAAAAGCATATAGAAATGACCTTTAGCAAACAATCATAAGATCAAACTGGGATAAAGTAGTCATCAAGAGTGCCTAGTTCATCAGGAAAATCACCTCAACTGTTACCCATGAAAAAAGTATTGCACAATTTATTCAAAAATAAAAAAATAAATAGAACAAACAAGCCATTTCTTTCTACTCTTATAAAACACTGAGTAAAGCCTCTATAGAGATAAAGTAGTGAGCAAGTCTTTATTAGGATAAAGTCTTTTCTCTCCTTTACAAAAATAACCTCTAACACAAAATAGAAGACAGTGTTCAATATCAAGGAAAAAATACGCATCACCAGACAACCCCTGATTAGCGCCTCCTGCCAAGGCAGTTTTCATCTAATTCGTAGTCCAAGGTAGTGCTGAAGTTTGGTTTCTGCTGTTCCATTTGTGACCTTGAATCATAGCTTGTCTTCTTGCCCCTTCTCAGGGGACAACAGCAGAGATAAAAACATTTCTAAGCAGCAGCACCACGACACATTCTCATTGCAATTGCTTCAAGAGGGTCGTAGCCATGACTAGAAGAAAGAAAAGTTTGAACAAATGAACAAATGTTACATTATTGAAAGCAACTTAGAAGCACTGAAAATAATAATGATATTACTTATTGGTAGGGATAGGAGATGAGAGCATTTCAGGTAAGTCAAATTGTCAAATCATTAACTGATTCTGAACAAGTAATTCCATCCCAGTATCTGCAAAATAGTTGAGAAACTGTGACAAAACCAAAGTAACCCCTGGTAAGTCTTGAGTCTCACTGCAAATACATAGCCTGCCACATCATCACATCTCCATCCAATGAAAAGCAGTTGCCCTCTCTGCATAAGGCCTCTCATCAAAACTGAAATGATGAAGTAACATTTTATGGCCAGCAAAAACCCTCCTCTACCCTGAAAAAGATCATTGTGAAAGCAATGGAGCCAGCATAATCTTAATTTCTAAATTTTATACATGCAAGTATATAGTTTGCTGGCTATCTACTGAAATAAGTCACATAAACACTTGAGATAAAGAAAGAAACTACAATCCAATAACAAGGTCTAAACAGTTTCCATACCTATTAGCTTAAATTGTGAAAGTGTAACAGGTAATTGCTGACATTAAGGTCAAAATCAAGCCCTTCTGTGTTATGCTTCAAATGCAGCTGAGAACGCCTGACCTTCTTTTACAGTAGCATTACAAGAGAGCATGATGAGAATTTAGATTTCAAACATGCTTCCCGCAACAGTGTCGGAAATCATTTTATCTGTCATTATCAACAATTCAATTATTTTCAACAGACAGGCAGAAAAAACTTGCTGATTTTGTCAAGAAGTGATCAAGGCAAGCAGTCCAAACTCTCTTTGTGTTTGAAGTGCAATGAAGTGCATCCACTATTGTATTTAAAGGTTTAAAAGAACAAAAAATAAAGTAGAAACTATGACTGTTTGCTAATATGAATGGACTTTTTCCTTTGAAACAGATATTATTTTGTATTGAAGGTTATATTTGCATGACTGCAAGAGAGGAAAGACAGGCCGTCAACTGCGCTGGGAGAACCAGCAATGGAAACAGCCTAAGTTTTTTTTTGCCCTGGCAGTGCTGCTGGCAAACCACTGCGTTTCAGCCAACAGACAGCGACTGCTCCACATGCACTGAATAAACTCCTGGCAACCCTGCAAAGCCTCTCAGTATGCTATAGAATTCGTCTGAAGAATTTATTAACTACCATGCACCACTAACAACTCGAATTATAACCTTATCAAGCAGTGCAGAAAGTTTTACCTGTGTACTTGCATATCCTGCTCCTCTCTCAACCACTACTGCCTGTGTGACACTTGTTCAGCTTGGCTCCTCTGACACAACCTGCATCTTTTAGGCCTAGATCAGTTGCCTCTTTTCTGTAACACTACAGTTAGTGTTGCAGATTCTTAAGGAAAGTAGCTTAATAAAAGCTGAAAAAAGCACAATAAAATGAGAGCATAAAGCTCCCCGAATTATTCTCCCTAATCTCTTTGCTCTAGCTTCTCTTGATAACACGCCAGAGCTCTGGTTCAGAAAGGAACTGATGCTGAAATGCAATCATACCCTAATTCCCCTACAGAGACCATTTCATCAATCTTGTAAAAAATAATGCATTCTCAAATTTATAAGATGTAAGAATTCATTTCACGCAGTATAGTGTATGCCTCTTAGAATTCTGACTTATTTGTCTACTCAAAGGATATCAGAAAGTGAATAAAGACAAAACAAAGACAAGTGACAAAATCTAATATTACCTAATAATTGATATAAAATCTGATTTGTTTTTTCTATAACTGAGATTTCTGTAGCTCAATCGACATTTCAGGTTATGCTTATTATTCAAAAAGACTGGTTTTGAATCAATATTTAGCATTGTCAAGCTTGGCTTTGTAGAGCTAAACATGATTAAGAGCAGAACAAAGTTTATCATACACATATAGAACAAAAAATTACATTTTTTTAATGAACAAAAGCATGCAAGAAAGAAAAGCAGAAGAATGATTAATCTACTTGTTTCATCTTATAATAATAGTATGTACTAGTCTTCACTCACCCACATGCTAATTAAGCACAGAGAGATGACATACTCAGAAGATACCTTTGCGAGAGGTGGTAAACTACAAAGCCAGGAGAAAAAAAATACTTATTAGACTACTTTGTTAGTATTGTAGGTAAGAGCTCTTCAGACATTACTGTTTACAGATAAGATTACTGCTATTAGGTCACAATAACTATTGTAGTAAAAGCGAGATCAGTGAAGCTCGTCGATGTAGCACATGTTGCTGACCTAGGAATTTGTTAAAAGTTTTTAGAAACCTGTTAAATAGATGCCTACTAAGAGGGTAAATAATTACTTACAGACACTTACTCTTTTCCAGTGGCACAGTTAATCAACAATTTATACATTTAAAGTGGTTATAGAAGTCTTGAACACATACCAAAATACAGAAACAACCAAGCTTTATGTTAAAAATGCACATTTATGTTGTCATTTAGCGCTTTATGGCTCATAAGATCTAAATATTTTAAAACATAAAAACCAAACAAACAGAAAAAAAACAACCACAAACTTCTTAGGATAAAATAAGATCAGAAAATTCATCTACACAGCAGTGATGACTGAACTTGCTTTGTTCTGTTGTACCCACAGCTATCAAAAATATGGCTTCAATGATAATGAGAAATACTAGTTAGAAAAATACGCTTTCCCAATGAACTCAAACATACAGCTGGAATTTGATGTGCCACTGAAGAAGAGGAAAGGAGGGAGAAAAGCAGTTTTCTTGCACACAGACACAGGGAAAAAGGAGACTTAAAGAAAATTTTCTAACTCCCTATTTTGGCAACCAAATCTCTTGAATAAATTTGGTTTACTTATATATCTTACCCGTGGTCGAGCATCTTCTCGTTCTAGTATCTTCTGAGTCTGATCTGCTGAAAACTTCAGCACTGTTGTTATAACCCTGGCCATTGTCTACAAAGAAATATGTCATCTCTGAGTAATTTCATATGCATTAAAATGCTTTGTATTATTTTAAAACGCATTTTATTTAAGAATAATGGATAATATTCTCAGTAGTGTCAGTGGAAAATATGAAACCAGTGACATAAAACTACAAGTTTCACATCATATATACACGGTATGTTATGCAAATTACATGAAAACCACAAAAAGTCTTCATTTCACATTGTCACAAACTGCAGGGACTGTAATACGATGAATGGTATCTATGCTTAAATACATGAAGTCCATTAATAGAATCACAGAATCATAGAATAACCAGGTTGGAAGAGACCCACCAGAGCTTGAGGCCATTCCCTCTTGTCCTGTCCCCTGTCACTTGGCAGAAGAGGCCAGCACCCTCCTCTCCACAAGCTCCTTTCAGGTAGTTGTAGAGAGCAAGCATCCTGTTAGAAATACTGCTCCTACCACATCTGATCATAATGCAGCCTTTCTGAAGATGAAAAGCCCATGTCACAAGTGCATGGCACTTGAGATAGTCCTTATGGATTCAACTGTATTCAGAGCAGCCAAATATTTTGTAAAGAAATGAAACATTAAGAAAGCAGATGCAAATGTCAGATGTGCAACTCCAATTGTGTAAATATTTTTAATGGGCGTACAGTAACCTCAGACTTAAGTAGCAAATCATTTAGACATCCTCAGATGGAAGATGTAAGCATATCAAGGCTTTGTGAAAAATAAGTACTGATTATTTCCATTTTATAAACAGATGAGGAGGAGCAAAAAACTCCATAAGGCAGAAAAAAAGGTTCAGGTGACTTTTACATTACAAGAAAAAGAAGTTGGTAATATGGTACTTTTGCTAACACTGTACACACCAGCTTTCACAGTACATTAAGCTTGACTACCGACAGGACTTTTGCTAGTAAAACCACACCGACCTATAAAGGTTTTTGCCTCCACAGGTACACTGGTGAAAGATGTAACAATACCCTGTCCCCATCAGTCACCTTGGCATCCTGACAAAGTTTTTAACGTAGATATGATGCCTCTTCGGAAAAAAATCTGAAAGCCTATTGAATCCTTTGTCAGTTATAAACAGCACGTAATCAGTCACTAACACACGGCACTTCAAATACATACAGCAAGGATGATAAACTGTTTTCTAACCCAAATCACACATCACCATATACAACTTTCCATACCTTTGTCTCACGACCCATCATGTATTCAAAGAGCACTTTCCTCAGGTATTCAAACTCAGTAGGCTCCCCAAAGAGGGAAACATCGGTATGATGAAGGTTTCCATCTGTGTAAACAAAAATAAGAGAATGTTAACTCATATATGAGACTCATATGAGAGTCACTCATACGAATCTAAGTTCCACCAATCGCATGAAATTGAACACGAAAAGATCCCCAGACTCTGCACCTAGGATGAAGTCTAAAGTAGGAGAGGAGTGAGAGGAGAGCAGCCCTGCAGAAAGGGCCCCAGGCTGGTGGACAGCAGCCTCTGTATGAGTGAGCCGTGCCCTGGCAGGCAGGAGGCAAACCACATCTGGAGTGCATCAAAGGCAGCGCAACCAGTCGGTCAGAAGAGGTGATCGTTCCGCTGTATTTAGCACTGGTGCAGCCTCCCCATGAGTACTGTGAGTATCGAGATCCATAAATGAAAAGGATGTTGAGGTCCCTGAACGGGTCTTGAGGAGGGCACCAAAGCTGGGGATGGGGCTGGAAGGCGTGTCCTCTGAGGAGCAGCTGAGGACATGGGGTTTGTCTAGTTTGAAAAGAAGGAGGCTGAGGGGTGATCTCACTGCTCTATGCAGGTTCCTGAGGAGGGGCAGGAGACAGGGAGGTGCTGAGTTCTTCTCCCTGGTACCCAGTGCCAGAACACATGGCTCAAAGCTGCATCTGTCAGGGGATGTCTGGACCTGACAAGAGGAAACGTGTCTTTACCAAGTATGTGGCTTCCTGGAAAGAGACAGGGCCCGGCATCCTTTGGAGGAAGGCTTTTGGGGTGCTGGCCCCGAGGCAGTCCCTGTACCCAGGAGGCCCAGGGGGGCTGTCTCTGCCCTTGGTGGCCACACACTGGGCACACCTGCTGGGCATCTCTGTAAATTCATGTGACTTTTTTAAGTGAATTTTGCATTCTTTGTATGAATTTCACAGAAATGTAGGGAGCACACATGATTCCTTCATCATTCCTTGCACCAGTGCACCAAGGGACATAAGTGACATTGGCAACTACACCGTTTACGATGATGTCATCTTTTTCAAAGAATTCCTGAACTCTTTTGTCTTCTTTACTATGATTTTCCTTGCACTTTAATAGCTCTTTTCTTCCTTTGGTCTTCGCCCTTGATGCCTTTCTTAAAATGCTGGCAGCCCTCTCAGCCTTAGTCTTGCTCCCTTTATAAGCCCTCCATGCTCCCACTCAGCTGCTTAGTCTTTGTTTGCCTTTCTATTTAAAAAACAAATCTACTTAGGCCTGACCGGCCTCAACTTCTAAATTTCTTATTTATTTATGAAATACTTTATTTTTAAGAATGTAAGAAGACATTGTAAGATAGGGTTAAAAGAACTCTAAGAAAAACGAAATATAATTTTTTCTGCTGAAGTATTTTTGATCTGTGCCACCTACAGGGTTGTCGAGGAGTCTGTATGACTGTAATACATGAGGCAAAGAGACAAATTTTAGATACCTTCCAAACAACATGTAAGACAGGAGATGGAGAGTGAAAACCAAGCGAGGAGTACAAAAGTAAAACAAAACAATACTGGTGAATATGATAGTAAATAAGTTTTGCACGAACAACGGTGAAAGAAAACTTTAGGGAGAAATACCTATGGAGACTAAAGTAGTAGTTTTGCTTATTTTTGCCAAGCAGAAAGATGCATAATTTATTACAGTCCAGTATCCTCTGCCAACAGCAAATTAAATTAGGTATACCCTTAATATGGGGAGTAAGACCTTGAGATTAAGAGGCCTTATTTCAGAGAAAAGGAGGTCTGCAGAGAGGTTAAAAATAATAACAAAGTGACATGGTTGAAGTAACATGGTGGAAAAATGCCTTTTTACTTGAGTGTTCTTGAACCATATCAATAGAGCATTTATTAAACCAAGAAAAGCAATATTACTGCGATCAAGACATCAGAGCAGGAGACCTTGCAAAGGAATTCTAATCACAAGAAAAGCAAAAGCCCAGACATGCAGCAAAAGGAACATCTGTAAAATCTAATAATTTTAAATGTCTATTTAATTAGCCAAGACAAATGATAATTCCTCTCCACCCACTTTCTAGTGCCACTGCCTCTACCATTCCTCCTTGAGATACAGAAAGCTTAAGAACTCTGACAGAGATCTTTCAACGGTATGACATAAAAATAAACATCAAATAAAACAGTGTGTGATTTGTTCATCTGAAATCACACACCATCTCTATTATAACAAACAACACAAACTAATGATGTCATAAAAATATTACATAAGTGTTTTAAAGAGACCAACATTTTAATAAATTGTCTAAATCAAAGCATATTTCAAACAAACAAAAATTGATCTGCAGTTAAAACTGTGTACTTACCTCTGTACGGTGTTCCAACTGATGTGACGTACATATTCTTCTCATATTTTTTCAGCTGGTCTTCCAATACATGAATCTAAATAGAAAACAGTCAAAATGATAAATGGTGTTCATAAGCAGCTAAACTAAGCATAACTGAAAGAGTTTCCAGCTAAACACCACCACCTTCTAGGAAAGCAAAACCCATTTGCTTTTTAAGGAGGGAAAACATTAAAAATTATGTTACTAAAAATTGTCCCTAAACTACTTAAAGTAGCGTGTATGCACACATAAGAATAGCTATAGCAAAGATTATACCTATATATGTATTTTTATATATCTACATATTACATATACATACATATACACATATCTATTTTATAGACATAAACATACATTAAAAGAAAAGAGAAAAATTGCACTTAACACCTAAAGACACTTTGTTTACAAAAAGAAGAGATCCACAAATTCAGACTGCATTGTTCTGTTTTTCACTCTGCAAATGTTTTGCTACCCTGTATCACAAGCACATGGTATTTCCATTCTTAGGGAACAAAGAACGACTGTACAAACTGCACATATCTTCTCAAGAGCAAGTATCAGTCAACACTACTTTCATATTATTTCCATTGTACCAGTGTGCAGATGTGCTATATCATCACTTGATAAGAACAAACCTTCTCATATAGACACAAATTATTAAACAAAAATACATTTTATTTGTTTAAACAGCAACTCTTACCTGCTCTTTCAACTCCTGCTCTTTCAGTTTGGAATCATTGACTAGTGTTGTCTTCTGTGCAAGCTGTGCCTGAAAGAACAGCCACATATGGAAATCATCAAGAAACTGCTAAAGATATGTCATGGGTACCTTTTCAATAAACTTCTTTCTCTCTTTTAACACACACAAACTTTTAAACACTATTTCTGGTTTCAAACTGCTGTGAAAAAGAATTATCTGGAGAGCAAAATCAATGAAATTTAAGACTTACCTGAAGTTCTGTTACTGTGACCTAGAAAAACAAAACAAAAATTTAGATTAAAATGTGTGAAAAATACTGCATGCATCAAGTACTGGACATGTGTAAAAAAAAAAGAAACATCATTTGCTTAGGATAGAGTGTGTTAATTGAAGATGATAAAAATTGAAATGCTCAAATCACACACACATAAAAATAAGCAGTCCCATAAATACACTCTAACTTTTCTGTACAGACAGTACACTAAATATCTGAGCTTTGAGTAGATCACGAGACACACCAGGAGCTATCTACACATTCAATAGCATAATCCAGCTATTAGAATAGTGACATTGTTTTGAGATGAAGACACCATTGCAAATAGCGTGAAATATGAAAATCACATTCGGTTAGGTCAGAGCTGGGCAAAAGAAACCATGTGAACAATTTGCTAAATTTGGATTTAATTGTAATTCTCAAGATTACTCAAGAAATCTTGATGCCTGTATGCCAGCTAAATCCTTGATATTTAACTGACTTACATTCACCAAACAAACTCTCATTCTTATTCTGCAAGCACTTCAAATCTGGATGCTTTAACTGTCCTTAAGCATACGCACTACCACAAAACCTGGTTTTCCTCTCCTCCAAATGGGACATCACTTATCCTTTATAACAAAGCTATTTACCAGCAATGGAATTCCCTCAACTTGTTTTTTATCCACCGCAGATGGAAAAACTCCTTTGAGTTTCTGCAGAATTTGCCATGGAAACTCAAAGAAGTAGAGAACTGAGCAAAATTCTGAGGACATGCAAAACTAGCTGTTTATTTTGTTTCCTGTAAGCAGAGTCACCCATCTTTAGACTGAGATGTAACACCTGCAATATTCAAATATTTTACAGCTCTATGCTACCATTGCAAATCAGAGTGATGCATTTCTGGAAAAAACTGAGAAAGATATGGAATACCATTCCTGGTGTTCAGATCTGATATAACTTTCCTATCAGTGAATATGCAATCTAAAGATGCGTGTATAACATGATGCTAAATGGCTGCCTGTATTTATAGCAGACTTCTATTACAAAGGAAGTAATGAAACGGAAAACGAGGAAATCCTAAAGGTAAAGCATTCTTTACACTTTTCAGAATCACATTTTAGGGTTTAAGAGTCTCTTGAAGAACCTCCCTCCAGATAATAAGACTATGCAAGATTATAATCAGTGGGTGGACTAGGGTTGATTAAGAACACAAGACAGTTTGTTACAAATATTTTTGCTTTTCCTATTATGAAAACAACACTCATGTCACAGAATACTTAATAAAAGTAACATAAAGAGTTTACAACTCTTTCAAGTGCAAGGCAAAAGAGACAAACGTTAGGACAGTGAGGTAACCTGTACTGCAAATTAAATATATTTAGTATCCCTGTTGCTGCCTGTTTTCAAAAAGAAAATTTTTAAGATAAAGTTCATATGAATTCTCATCCATAACTGATATATTGGTTTTAATTAAAAAAAACCAAAACAAAAAACCACAACCACCACGCTAAAATGACCCAATGTGATTGCCTTGACTTCTTAAGGGCTCCCAGTAAAATTACACTTAGAGGGCAAACCCCCTACCTTAATAATCACAAGACAACAGGACTTTTTAATATACCATTAAAAAAAGGCACTGTCAAGTACTGCAGATTCTAACATTCACTTTTGAAGAAGGTAACATCTAAAAGAATAGAAACTATATGGGTAAGTGAAAGCCAGATATATAAATCAAAGTTAATTAAGAGCAAACTAGACAATTTTATGACAACAAAACATTTCACACTTAGAGACAAGAAAATAAATGTAAGTGCCAGCTCACTTTTTCATTGTTCCAATGTTCTTCTGCCATCCTTTCTTTGTATTCCTTTTGCAAGTCTTCTAGCTGTGCCTGCAACTCATAAACTTTTGCTGCCATCTCTTCTTCACGAGCCTTAAAAATAGAGGGAAAAATATTACTTTTACAATTAATCATGTAACCAGTCAAAAACTAAACTACAGCAGACTGAAAGCAATCAACAAAAGCGTTATGCTACACACAGAAAGAATATTCTGGAAATTGAGTATAAAGGCTAATTACATTACAGAAAAGAGCAAGAAAAAAACAAAGAAGCTTAACAAGATTTTGCAGGCCTTCCACAATTAAGATTACATAGATTACAATTACAATTAGTTTTCTTTGAAATTGGTTTGGTTTTTTTGTTTGGTTTTTGGATTTTTTTTGTTGTTTTTTGCTTTTTTTAGGGGTGGTGGTAATTGGTTTAGTTCTTTAGGCTTTTTTACCTCAACAATCTAAAATCTTACAATTTCTAGACTACTGTGCACTGATATCAAAATTTCATGCACAGCATCCTTAGTGATAGAAGTTAGCTGAAATGCAGAAAAGGAATTCCACTCAAAATGACACTTCTGTAAAAGAGACCTACCTGTGACCCATTACTTTTATAAAACCCTGAGGAGAGGTTATAATTTAAAATTTGAAAGAGAGATCGCGTGAGGTTCTGACATACTACAGAATCTGTATTTGCAATCAAAACATGTTGTTCTGAACAGCATCTGGCACACACTGAAAATAAAATGCATGCTATTTGGATTTAATTACAGTTACAGACTAAGACTTCAGTAAAACTGTCATTTCCGAAATCTGAATCACAAGGTCTATCCTGTAATGGCACAGGACGCATTACAACAAATGAAACAATACGCACCTAAAGTTAGATATTGTATTTTTAGCTCATAGGCGGGCTTAAGATAAACTAGCTAGAGCATAATGTTCATTTTTTCCTCCCATTTTATACTTCAGTTGAAGCAAAAAGACTTAGGGCTTACAAGCCCTTTAATTAGGGAGACTTCCATGAAATCTTACGTGATAGAAGTTTTTGCTAAAAGATAAGCAAACACCAGACAAAGCAAGAGAAGTACCAGGGGAGTACCACTTCTCCTTAATGATATAAGCTCAATTCGAGTCATTTTTAGCATCATTAACCATGTTTAAAATGCAACAAAGAGCTACAAAGTTATATGAGCAAAATTCATTCTTGCAATTGGCCTTATTTGTGCCTCATCTTCTTATCATTTATGACAGAGACAAAACTGCACAGATTTCTTGATGTGAAATTTCTCAAACCTATTATAAGCCAAGTCAGGTATTTGTGGGATAATAACTGACAACTTTAAGCTAAACTGAGAAAACCTACACACCTGCTGATGGATGTATTGTTACTTCTATCAGACATCTCAATGAATAGGAAACACTCAGTTTAACACAAACATTTCTTTACTTTTGAGATGCTTACAATACTTTTTCAAGAAAAAAGGCAACAAACGCCCGAAACTTTTTGTTCCTTCCCTAAAATAACAGAAACAAACGCTTACACATGTATCATGACCTAAGAAAGAAACATGCTCTCTGAAATTTCAATCATCAAACTACAGCTTACAGCAGTTCCAGGCAACTGGCATTGCCATCATCAATGAGATGTAAAAAGTAATGTTTCTGACAGACTGAATGCATCAGAAAAGAGAGAGGAATTACAGCTGTGTGACTTCAACTCACAGACCTATTTGGGCCTATAAAATAAGGACCTGCATGGCAACACACTGGACGTTCAGGCAAAAGAAAAATAAATCCTTCAGAAATGCAGAATTTGGATCAATGACACAAAAAAAAAATCATCTCAACTGTTTCATATCATGCATTTTTTCTACATTAGGAAACAGAAGAAGAGGACTTTACATTTAAAACCATGCGATTTCCACGCAACTGGTCTGAAGCACAAAAATTGGAGTGGAACATACCAACACGCCTAAAAAAATTGAGATTTTTAGCACTAAACACTCAGTTATGCTCTTTGAGCTGGTAACTTAGCATGAACACACACAAGTTCACGTAAATTTATCACTACTGTCTCTATTCAAGAGACATCCTTTTTTATTGAATTATTTGTGCAAAGAGGACTAAGATCAGGACAGTTAAAGCCTGCATGCCAATATGACACCCAGTCTAGTACCAGACATCATTCAGTCTTTTGTTGCCATATATATATTGCTGGCTGGGACAATCTACATGGCTGAAACAGGAGGCATCCCTTGGACAGTAAAATACCTTTAGACTGAGGATGGCTGCTAACTTCTGGCTGAAATGTTACTGGAGCAAAACTGTGTCTACCTGCAATCATGATGCAAACTGTTCTCTTATGCGTAAAAATGAAAGCTTGACTAGAATAAAGATTATGCAAATAGACTGCACGCTGCATAGAACAGAATCCTAGTTCAAGGGCTACGGTGCCAAACTGGACAGGACATCAAACAAAGGAGCTAGACAGTGAGTCTGACACGTAAACACTGCATTAAAATCCTTAAAAGAAACAACACATCACCAGCACAGCTCTAGCAAAGGTAATATTTAACTTATTCACTTTTCTCATTTTGATCTGGAACACAAACTGCTCAAGGAATTAAGAACCTAACTGTATAATTTTTATGGAACGATCAGAGCTGGAACTTAACTTCTAGTGTTCTTTCAATCCCGTAAAACACTGAAACAAACACTTTAGGTTCAAGCAAGGTCACCCCAAATATATATAATTATATATATAATTTTATATATATATATAATTACTAGTATATATATACTATATATATAATTACTAGTATAATTACTAGTATAATTACTAGTAAGTAAGATCTTTACTAGAAAGAATTATAGTTTTTCTGCCTAGTGCAATGAAAAAGGGGGATGAGTTATTTTGAAATGTATGTAGCCATATCACTTTTCAGACAGATACCTCAAGGATCTCCTCGTATTTTTTCACAGTTCTTTTCAGATCATCATCTTTTTCAGCCATCTTTTTGTGCAACTGTGTTGTCTCTATGTGATGATTCTCTATCATTTCAGCTTCTACCTCCTGGGCTTTACCTATTAAAAAAAAAAAAGTGATGTAAAACAAGCATATTTATTTTGTTAAATACAACAGTACTAAAAATCAGATTAAAGACAACTATGGAAGGTATCTATAAGGAAAACTTGTCAAGAAAACTGATTTTTCGCACTGTGCAGGATAATTAGGTCAGTTGATCCCAGTATGTATGAAGTTTGCTGTCTGCAGTTTGGTATCTGGAGGAATTTTTTATACCTGATGGTGGAACATTTCTCTAAAAGTTAAGATTCCAAACAATCTTTTTCAACTAATTCTATCTCCTACTCTATCCAGATAAGTGATTGAAACCTCTGCAAATCTTCAGAAAGTTCTCACTTGCACGGATACTTCCAGTAACTGTGGAGCAAAAATACACTTTCTGCTTAATTCTCCAACCCCCAATTTATATTACGGTGGGAAAAGATCGATAAAGAAGCTGGAACGTGTTGTACTCTACTTATAACCATATGGTGCAGCAATTGGACGTCGTATCCTGTTGCTATCTGTTAGAGGACACACTGAATGAAGACTGCAAGACAGCTATTAAAAAAATGCAATTCTCGTTCACTGTGGGATCGAGAGTTTCTCTAAAAGGCACCATACATTCAGTGCTATACATTCAATCATGAAGTATTAAAGGTTTGTGTTGCTGAAGACAAAGGGAAAACTCGCCAATGTGCTTTCTCTTCTAAAATCTTACTTCCTGTTTTTTCCTTTTGTGCATATAAAACGATGGTACCTCTGGCTATCACGGGTAACTCTTGGCACAACAGATGCAAACAGGCAGAGCATGTTCCTAACTGTGCTACCATTAACATTTATGTGTTATTTCCTGAGCAAGAGAAGTTCCCTCCTGGAGTTCTCTAGGCAGTCAGAAATTATGTTGTCCTTATCAGCGTTCCAACCAAAACCCCTTCCCCAAAGATTTGGATTTCTGAAGATTTGGTTTTCTGACTATTTTACTGATTACAGTTGTATTAGTATTTCACTTACTGATAGTCTCTTTTACTGCCGTTTCCTTTTCTCTTTCTTTTTGAGCCAGCTGAGTATTGAACTCTCTCATTAACTGCTTTAAGGTAGAGTTGTGCTTTAACTCAATGTCTTCTCGTTCACATCTATACAAAAATGTCAAAAAAATACAGTGAGGAAATCAAGTGTTTAAAGAGAGCATGAGAACAGTTCAGTAAGGTAAGAGATCCAGGAACTTCTCCAAAACTATTTTAGAATTGAATAGGTTTGAACCTTTCTATAAATCTTTCTATAAATACATTAACAAGAAAAGGAGGACAAGGGAGAATATTCAGTCCCTATTAGATGCAAATGGAGCAACGGTGACAAAGAATGAGGACAAGGCTGAGGTACTTAATGCCTTCTTTGCCTCAGTCTTTAATGGTAAGGGAAGTTGTTCCCTGTGAGTACATCCCCAGAAACTTGAGGAGCAGAACAAAGCTCCCATGATCCAAGACACGGCAGTTAGAGACTCGCTTGCCCAGCCTATCAGTCTGACCTCAGTGCCAGGGAAATCATGGAACGGGTGACCTTGAGTGCTATCATGAAGCACATGCAAGAGAACTGGGTGATCAGGCCCAGTCAACACGGGTTCACAAAAGGCAGGTCTTGCCAAACTAACCTGATCGCCTTCTATGACAAAGTGACTCGGCTGCTGGATGAGGGAAAGGCTGTGGATGTGGTCTTCCTGGACTTCAGCAAAGCCTTTGACAGAGTTTCTCACAGCATTCTGCTTGAGAAACTGTCAGCCTCTGGCCTGGACAGGCGCACACTCTCCTGGGTGGAAAACTGGTTGGCTGGCCGGGCCCAGAGAGTGGTGGTAAATGGTGTGAAATCCAGCTGGAGGCCAGTGACAAGTGGGGTTCCCCAGGGCTCGGTGCTGGGTCCAGCCCTGTTCAATGTCTTTATCAATGACCTGGATGAAGGCATTGAGTGCACCCTTAGCAAGTTTGCAGATGGCACTAAGCTAGGTGGAAGTGTTGATCTGCTGGAGGGTCGGGAGGCTCTGCAAAGGGATCTGAACAGGCTGGACCACTGGGCAGAGTCCAATGGGATGAGGTTTTACAAGGCCAAGTGCCGGGTCCTGCACTTGGGGTACAACAGCCCTATGCAGTGCTACAGACTAGGAGAAGTCTGTCTAGAAAGCTGCCTGGAGTAGAAGGACCTGGGAGTGTTGGTTGACAGCGACTGAACATGAGCCAGCAGTGTGCCCAGGTGGCCACAGAGGCCAGTGGCATCTTGGCTTGTATCAGAAACGGTGTGACCAGCAGGTCCAGGGAGGTTATTCTCCCTCTGTACTCGGCACTGGTGAGACTGCTCCTCGAATATTGTGTTCAGTTCTGGGCCCCTCACCACAAGAAGGATGTTGAGGCTCTGGAGCGAGTCCAGAGAAGAGCAACAAAGCTGGTGAAGGGGCTGGAGAACAAGTCTTATGAGGAGCGGCTCAGGGAACTGGGGTTGTTTAGCCTGGAGAAGAGGAGGCTGAAGGGAGACCTTATTGCTCTCTACAACTACCTGAAAGGAGGTCGTAGAGAGGAGGGTGCTGGCCTCTTCTCTCAAGTGACAGGACACTTGAAAAAATTTTTTCACGGAATGGTTATTGAGCACTGGAACAGGCTGCCCAGGGAGGTGGTTGAGTCACTTTCCCTGGGGGTTTTTAAAAGATGGGTGGACGAGGTGCTGAGGGGCATGGTTTAGTGTTTGATAGGAATGGTTGGACTCTATGATCCTGGGGGTCTTTTCCAACCTAGTGATTCTGTGAATTACGTGAATTCTCTAGGAGTCAGGGAGGCTTTTTGTTCCCCTTCCACTGAATTCACCTGGAAGGTGTTTCATTTAAAAAGCAACCCTTAACTGATAGAGTTTCTGCTGGGGAAAATTAAGAACTGGAAATAAAGAATGTGCCGCATAAAAGCAGATTTTTCAAGGAATTCCTTGCCTGAGAAACTATTAAGAGTGTTGAGCAGTACACTACATTTTTTTGCAGTATGTACAAACTACTAGTGATATAATTTGAACGTTAAACTTTAAGAGCTAAGCGTTAATTAACTTTGTTTCCGCTTTAAGGAAACAGAACTATATTTTATGTTCTAACAATACTGACAATGACCACCAATAAAAGAAACCAAAAGTAGTACTACTTTGCCAAAAGGTAAACAACTTTTTTAAACTCAAATAATGTTTTATGTGCTCTTGTCTATCAATTTCTCTAAGTCTATTTTGAAAACTGACAGAAGAATACCAGTCATTATTTCACTGCTACAAACTGGGCTTTAAAAAGATGTTCTTGAGATTTTAGTAGTTAAGGATAAAAGCAGTGAAATGGTAACGAGATCAGGAACAAAGAATTTACCCAATTTTCTTCTTCATTTCTTCTAAATACTCCTCCTTTGCCAACTCAAGCTCCTGTTGATGTTCTTTTCGCAGAGTACGTAAGTCTTTTTGAAGATTACTCACTTCTTTGCGTAGTTTGTTTTTCTCCCTTTCAGTCTCTTTCAGTTTAGCTTGCAAGTCCTTCTCCTGGTTCTGCATATCACTTAGTAACTTCTGCAGCTCCAAAACAGATTCAGCTTTTCCTTCAGCATTCTCCTCAAAAGCTTTTAGATTGTCATTTCTTTCATCCAACTGTTGCTGTAAACTTCTTAGCTTTTCCTCATCTCTCGATCTCTTATCTTCCATTTCAATCTTTTGTGCTTCATTTTCCTGCACTATATTTTCCAACTCTTTGAGCTTCTGTTCTAAAGACTGACTGAATGCCTCCTTTTCCTGCATTTTTTTCTGGTAATCTCCAATTACATCCTCTATGCCAAGAAGTTTTTGTTCTTTAGCTTTTAATTCCTCCCTAGTGCTTGCTAAATCACTGCCACAACGAGTGTGCTCATCCACTAACAGTGAGTATTTTTTGGCTTGCTCCTCAAGTTCTTTCCTAAGAGTTTCAGTCCTACTTTGCTCCTCTTGATGGCTCTTCTCAACACATTCCAATTTTTTAAGGAGTTCTTGCTGTTTGGTTTGCAGTCCCAGGTGACTGACCTTACTCTCTTGTTGCTTCTTTTCGTATTTTTGCAACAATTCATCTTTTTCTGTTAAGTCCCTCTGTAACACCTGCATTTTCTCTTCATATGTCTGTTGGACATCCTCAAGCATTTTCACTTTTTCTTGCTCTACAGCAGCTTTTACACTCTCTACTTTTTGCAGCATTTCTTTCTCCGATACCATGGAATGTCTCGTTGACTTAATTTTTTCTTCCAAAGACTCAATTTTGGCCTCTCTCTCTTGCACTTGTTGTTCCAAGTCTCTTAGCTGATTTTCTCTTTCTTGCCTAAATTGCTGTTCCCTTTCTTCCATCTGAGATATCAATTGATTTTTAATAGAACCAATTTTTTGCTCTGCTTTCTTTTTCAGATCTGCCAGCTTGGTACCGTTCTCTGCATTTAGTTTCTCTTCTAATTCTCTCAGTTCTTCCTCTTTGGTTCTAAGCATCACTGATTTCAGTTGCTCAAATTCCTTCTCCTTCGCTTCCAATTCAGCTTTCAGTGAACCTATCTGCTTTTCAAGATTAAGTATTTTTTCTTTGGCCTCCTTAAACCTATTGTCCTTCTCAAAAGCCACTTTCTCTGCCTGCTGCAGTTGCCAAGCTATCTCTTTTTGTTCGGTTTCCTTTTGTTCATTATACTTTTTAAGTTCTTCCATCAAGGAATCATTTTCAGAAGTTTTCTGAGCAACGTGTTCTTCTAGTTCAGCAATTCTTGCTGTTTGTTTTTTTAACTTAGCAGTTAATTCACTTTCTTGCTTTTCTGTCCTGCATTGCTTTTGTTCCAATTCACTTTTTAAACTATCCAGATGCTTGCTTTGCTTAGCCAGTTGCTCCTTCAGTTTATTTAGCTCTTCATCTTTTTTATTGGCTTCAGTATTGCTTAATTCAAGTTTGCACTGCAAATCTGTAATAGTATCACGATTTTGGGTAAACTCGATTTGTGCTTTCGTCTCCCACTCCAACAGCTTGGCTGTGCAGTGATCTATCTGCTCAAAAGCAGATGCTTTTTCTTGAGTCAGCACCTCAACTCTGGATGATAACTCCTTCACCTGGTTTAACAACTGCAACTGATCCTCTTGGTGTTGCTTGCTTAACAGACTCACAGTTGCTTCTTTCTCCGCTAAACTTATCATGCTTTCAAGTCTAACATTAAGGTCATCAATTGTTTTGTTGAGAGCAGAGATCTTGGATTCTTTTTCCTGGAGTTCCTCCCTCATCAAGGTGACAGCATTGATATTTTCAGATAACTCTTTCCTCAGCTGTGTTATGCAAGTTTCTTTTTCTGACGCTGCTTGCTTCTGATGCCCTCCTTCTTTCTGCAATTGTTCCTTTTCTGCTACAAGTCCTTCAATGTCAGCTCTCATGGACATAATTAAATTGTCCTTCTCTTGTAGCTGTTGCATTGACTTTTGCAAAGAAGTGCTTACAACAGAATGAAGCTCTGTTACTTCTCTAAGTTGAGCTTCTAGCTCAGGAATCTTACTCATTTTAACTAATACGGCTGCTTTAACTTTTGCAGTTTGGTGCTCGCAATCTGCAATTTTGCACATTACTAGGCCAATTTTTTCATTACATTTTTCAATCAATTCATTGCTTTTTGTTTGCAATAATACTTCAGCATTCTTCCAGTAAGAATCTAACTGGACTGAAAGTTCTTCCGATTGCTTTTTAAGCTCAGTTTCTTTTAGCTGAATTGCCTCTATTTTTTTCTTATAATTTTCATTATCTTTATACTGAGAAGTCTGCATAGTTTGGAGTTTCTCTTCAAGTGTTTTCAGTGTATTGGCCAGGTCAGTAATTTTGGCTTTGTCCTCTTCTTCAACTGCTTTCTGTTTACTGAGCTGTTCTTGAAGTCCTGACTTCTCTTTCAGGGAGTGATTAAGATCATCTTCCAATTTTTTCAACTGTGTTTTCAGATCACTTTCCTTATCTGACAAAACATTCACCTTGGCTACTGACTGCCGTAGCTGATCTTGCAATTCCTTCAGGGACTCTTCCCTTTTCACCTCTTCTTCCTTCAGTCGGGTTATTTCTGCTCTGGAGCCCTCCTTCTCAGCACTGAGGGCAGCAAGTTTCTGTTTCAGGTCTCCAACTTCCTGCTCTTTCTCTTGCAGTTCCATTTCATGTTTTTCTTGAAGCTCTTCAACCTGCTGATTGAGTTTCTTTTCCCAGCTCCGGGTAACTTCTTCTAACTCTCTCCTATGAGCCTCAACAAGACTGTCCAGTTGCTCTTTCTGATTAGATTCCAGTTTTGACACAGCATCGCTGATGCTGGCCGAGCTGGCATGTGCCTTTTCCAATATTTTAGCATTGAATTCACTTTCTTTCTGGCTGAACTCCAATTGCCTATTTTCAAGCTCTGTTTTTAGTTTAGCTTCCTGCTCAATAAGTTTCTTTTTGAAAGTTTCCTGCATATCTTTTGATTTCTGCTTAATTTTCTCCATTTTGTTCTCCTGATGTTTTAGTTTACTTTCATATTCTCCTCGTAGAGCAGTCATTCTCTCCTCTACAGCTAACAGTTTCTGTTTAAGCTCTTCCACTTGCTCGTTCTGTAACTTCTTCATATGTTCAATTTCATTTTCCTTCTCAGTTAGGCTTCCTTTTGTCTCATCAGCCTCCCTTTGTAGATCCTTCAGTTGACATTCATATTGTTGTGTTAGAGAGGTTACTTTTTGCGTATTTTCACTGCTTTGCTCTTCCAAGTGCTGCTTCAGGTTACGCACCTGAGATATGTACGCCTCTAACTCACTCTTGACTTCATTCAGCTGGGATTCAGTTCTTTGTAGCTGTTCACCAAGTTGCAGTTTTTCACCTTCAAGATCTGTCAGGTTTTGCTGCAGCTTGGCTAATTTCTTTTCATAAGTCTTTGTCTGCTCATTAGAAGTGCTCTGATGAGACTCTGAAAGCTCCTCTAACTTTGCAGACACTTGGACTAGTTCAGCTTCAGATCGTTCTGCAGATTCCTTTAGTTTCTGTTCGTGTGCTTTTAGTTCCTCCAGATGTCTGTCTTTCTCTTCCAATGATTGCTTGAGTTGCTTGAGTTCCTCCTTGAATACCTTCTCAGCTCCTTGAACATACATTTCATGCTCCTTTAACATCGTTTCAATTTCTTCTTTGTACCGGTTCCTCTCTTCTTCCAACTTCCCTTCCCACTCTTGTTTTGCATCACGCAGCTTACTACTCAATTCCGAAAGCTGTTCTTCTAAATCATGACGTATCTTTAGCGTTTCTGATAACTCAGCGGACAGTGCTTCTAGTTCTGTTTGTTTCACATCCAGTTTCTCTAATGTTTTTTCATTCATTTCTTCTATGTGTGCACGGAAAATGACTTCTCTCTCTTTCAAAACTGTATCTATCTCTTGTTCTTGTTTCTTTCTAATTTTTTCTATTTCAGTTAGCTGTTGTTGCTCTAAGATTTGAAGTTTTTCCGTCCAGAGCTTTTCCTGCTGCTGTTTCACATTCTCCAATTCTTCCTTGTGTTTTTCAACCATATCATTGATTTCCTTATTGTGCTGCCTTTTTTCAGTTTCCATCAGAGTACTTAATTCTTCTGACTGCTTTCTGTCATCTTGCGAATACTTGGCAAGACAGCTTTCCAGTTCAAGAATCCTCTGTTAGAGAAGAGTTTTAAAAGAACATGAATTTTCAAAAGGTAACAGGTTGATCAGATTTTCAAAAATCCCACCACATTCACATAAGTACAAGTCAATTATTCCATCTTTTTACTGAATATCAACTTTACATATAAGCCTTGGGTTCATCCAGTTTGTTCTCAACTTGGCTTCCAGTGTGACTAGTTAGTTATTTAATTTAAAGTTTTTCTATTTCACTGCAGTGAAAAATGATACAATAAAAACTTGAAACTTGGAGAAAAAACAATTAATTCAAATAAAATAGTTCACATTATATTTCTGAGAGGAAATGTTCACTTTTTTCTTACTAAGCTAAAGTAGTAAAGCATAGGATGAAAGGTATGAGGAGTCTACACTAGTATTACGGAGCTCTGAGTTTATCTATTGATCCATCTTAATTCAACCTCTCATGGAATTGCTGTTGTAAGGTAACACTTCTACAAGTACAACTTCCAAACTATGACTTGGGAGTGATGGAAAAACGTAAAAACTTACATTAGCAGATAATACAATCTTATCCAGTACATAAAGCAAAGGTCACTTCAAAACTTTAAGCCATTTTTTTACTTACTCGAGTATCCTTCTAAGTGTGTGTGTAGTAGCCTCACCAAGGTATGAAACAGTGGAAAGCTTAACTCTGCCGTATCATGTACACGAAAATTGTGTAGATGGATACAAATTCATATCTCACATCATGGTAAAGTATTTCTATATTTTGCCATTTAAATTTTGTACTAGGGGCTGCAGCACACTATGACAATATATTAAATTTCTGACACTACAGGAAGCATTGTAAGGTTCAAACAAACCCAGTCACAATAAATCCACAGTATTTGTAAACCTTTCACAGTTCAACATATACAAGAATTCGTTTCAGTGTATCTTTACCCTTTTGGAATCTTTACTCACAGTTCTCAAAGTCTCTACTTTTTGACGCATCTTCTGAACTTTCTTGTCACACTCTGACTGTATCGCTTTCTTCTGCAGCACCAATTCTTCCAAGGCGAGGGATTCTTGCTCCTTTTGTTCTTGAAGGGCTTTTAAACAGTCACTCTGCTTTTTTTCCTGTATAAAAAGTTATGATTAAAACAATAACAAAACTATACATATTAAAACAAAACAAAGATATATTTTATATATAATATAAAATTTGATACATATTTAATGCATATTAAAACAAAACTATACCTAAAGTCATGACACCTTCAAAACCAGCGTAACTGCTTCATAAATATCCTATCAAGTCATACACTACTCAATTGTATATGTTTTACACACGCATACATATACAGTTTGCATTTCACCTCTGAAAAAACTGTTATTTTCACTTCCATTTTCTCTTCTTGGGAACCATTTCTCTTCTACTTCTCTTTGTATGACTAACATAATACAATCTGGCCTTTAATTTTGATTTGTTTGTCATGATTCATTTAGAATAACACTTCAGATGAATAAAAGTTGATTCATTTAGAGTAATACTTCAGATTAATAAAAGTATGTCCTCACTTGATTTCTCTGCTAATGCAGTTTTTAAGTTTCTATTGCTTACAATTAAAAAATAACCTGAGAAAAAGGTAGAAAAGTATAGTCAGGAAGAGACTGTCAAAGTCCCTCAGTCCTAATCACAAATCATTATGGAGGAGCCAAAAAGAAAATCTACCACTTGCTTGGTAGAATTCCATGAAAAAGAGCAAAAATCCTGATGATTCCTGGAATCAAGACCTGGAAAGAAATTCTTTTCTGAGGTTAAACACTATGAAGAGTTAACCCTACTGATATAATACAACATAAGCAGACATAATAGAAACACTTTTCACGTAACAGCCTGATTCTTTATGCTTTTGCTGTGGCTGATCTCCAATGATCCAAAGAAACTAAACTAAGAAAGCAAAGTCTAGCAAAAAGAGCTTAAAAAATAGAAATTCTTTCCCACAAGAGACAGCTGCTAATGAGCAGCGATTTCCCTTTATTTTGCTTGAGTGTCTGAGCCCTTCAACTTCTGAAGAACACTCCTGTCTCCGAGTTCAGAAGGACTCTCACTGTGGAGCAGGTCAGATTAAGACTTCTAGTCACACTTCACACTTGCAGAAGTGTCTTTCTACACTTTTTAGAGATACTTACAAGAGCTGCCTTCATCTTCTCCTGGAACTTCTTTTCTTGGGCCTGTAATCTCTCATTTAGCTCCTGATCTTTGGTAGCCATTTCTTTTTGATGGAATTTTTCTAGTGCAGCAACACGCTCTTCTGAAGACTTCTATGAAACAAAGTCAGAAAAAAACTAATTTCAAAATATTAAATAATAAAACACTTTATATTCTTACTAAGAAAAGCAGTGCAACAGAGACAAAATCAGAAGCTTCTCTGCCTCCTTTGAATAAGTAACAATCATTCAGATGGAGAGCTTAATATCAAGCATTGACAGTTGTTATTTTCAAGCTTGAACTTATCCATCTTGTGATTGGACTCTATGATCCAAGAGGTCTTTTCCAACCTGGTGATTCTATGATTCTATCTTCTTTCTCAAGTCTTTCACATTTCTACTAAAAGAATTGCCACATTTTCTAAAGACTCTTCTATCAAGGCAAACAGTGTTTTGAGTTTCAGCTCAACTGTGGTAATAAACTGGAAAAGGAACTTCTGCCTGCAGCTTTCCCTGTATTACTGTTATTTCATGAGCCTGAAAGTCAAGTGGTGATACTCTATGTAGACTCTATCCACAACGTACGTATGTGCTTTATTTAAGAATAAGGTAATACAAGTGAGCCATCCCCCTAAAGCATCGGTACATTCTCTGCAATTTTAAGGCGCCCACATTTTCAGCTCTGCAAAGCACATGCAGGACTCCTGCAATTCCTACCTGAAGCCAATTTTAGCAATTTAACTTCAGCTCTTCAGTTCTTAAATATCTTCACATATCGGGCTAGGATAATAATTAAAAGTACTTATTATTAAAACCTAAAAGCCTGGTGGAGATGTGCGAGCTGACTGTCATTAATTTTTTCTCCTTGACTCCCTTTAAAATTCCAAATGTACTTCTAGTATATCGTTTCATTAAATACTGCAAAACAGAGTGATACTGTTCATTCTTACATGCCTCTAACATACTGATTTTCTGCTGTCAGAAGGGAAAAAAAATCCATATTGGGAGTTTTCTATATTGCCTTATAACCCCAGAAATTATTTTTTATAGAATTAAATAGCAAAAAATCTACAACTAAGTTTGATATACTAATGTATTTTACAACTATAACTTAATTGTAATTAAATTATTAGATTAAAAGATAATGATACAGGATGAGTTCCAGCTTTTACCTTCATAATTTCAACCACCTCTTGTTTCACTCTGGTTAACTCCCGTTGAAGATTTACTCTGTCTTCCTCACTTGCCTTTTCTATGGCTTTGATTTTTTCATCCATCTCTGCCTGCAATTTTTTCCGGGCTTCCTCTGCCTTTTGGGCATTACTCAGAGCCCTCTCAAGCTCTTCAAAAGCTGCAAAGAAAAAAGGTATATGACAGTCAAGAAATATCCACATCCCTTGATAGAAGAACAGAGTTCTCAGTAACTGTAAATTATACAAGTAATGGAAGAATGAACTTAGGAGTCCATCAAGAATTCACATGGATTTATTATCCAGAATGGAAAGAGAACTGGTAAGTATCTTTGAATGTCTTCCAATACATTCCGTAGCTTCCATTTCTTGTCCTAAAAATCACTGTAAAAGACAAAAACATATAAACAAATTATGGCTCCTCTTCTGGCTCTATGTGCTGAATAACTTTGAAGAACAGGAAAAAAGCTGCATGATGAAAAGGCAATTCAAAAGTTGTTCTTCCACTAAAACAAGCAGAAGGAAGCATAAACCAGGAATGACTTCTTCCTGAATAGAATACTGAAGTGTAATACTGGGCACTTTATTTGCCTAATAGTTGTTCATTTCAAACTACACAACCTAGACAATCTCTTTAAACCGTGGATTTAGTGGCTAATGAAATTAGCAAGATGGCTTTTGCTGATTTTATTATTTTACCATTTACTTTTAATTTACTTTACTTTTAATGTAAACTACTATCAACTCAATTCAGAGACACTGCAAAAATGCTTGCGTGTTATGGAGATTCTCCTGTGCTCCTAAACTTCATGCATAAATGAAAAAATATTTAGACTTGCTTCCAGAAAACTTAAATATCTGTAAGATATTTCAAAACACTACTCAAGCTGCAATGATGAAATTTATTTACACTTACATAAATCTGCTGAAACACATTTTAATTTAAAAATTGGAAACAATAATTCCAAGGATTCTTCCCATGATAAGCAGAAGTATTCTAACATTTTATTCACTTTGCAGGTGCTCATTTAGGTACAAAAAGAAAGCAAATTAATTCATGTGTTCTAAGCTGTTATTACTATTATTATTAAATACCAGTATTTGAGTTCCTCATTGAAACCAATGGCAGAATCTATATGGATTTACACAAGAATAGAATTTTTATCACTATTAGGGAAATCTCTCTTCCTGAACAGATCGTGATGGTAGAAAACTTCTGCTGCATAGCAAAGGAAAATTCAGTCTCAGAATAGACCATATGAAGAAATGGTTAATTTTTTGCATAAAAGGTCTTAGGTAAAACACCGCAATAAACTTCAAAATCACAGTGCCAGTTTCAAGACCGTAATTTATCAGAGCACAAAAAAGTTTAAGAAGTTAAAACTGCATTATTCTACTATACCCTGGACTACTTGGATTCTATTCTGGGAGCACACAGAACAAAATAATTTTTAAAGTGTTATTTAGTATGCTAAGCATTCTTCCACTTGGTTTTATTCCAAAAAGAAAATCATAAATGACAATGACATTCTAGTACCCTTGATTCACAGCAATTCTCGTAATCCTTGGGTTTCCTGAAACTATCTTTAATAACGTTCAGGCATGAGTTTGAGAAGTAAATAATAATTTCTATTCCACATCTTGTGTTAACATTCAAAATTGAAGTGTTTAACCACAATCTACACTTTTAAGAAAATGCTGCAAATATGTTTCAAGTAACTTAATTCCATATAATTGTATTCACTCAATTTCTGACCTTTTCCAGAAGTTTCTTCTGTTCTCCAAGGAAGTCTTTGACTTCTTACAATAACAATCATATTTTAAGACAAAACAGGATTGTTATTGACCCCAGCAATACTAAAACACATCACTGTATACATTTTTTCACTCCCATTTCTACTTAAATAATAAGTACTAAGCCTCATTACAAAAAATTAAGAGTACTAGAGATTATTTCAAACAGTAAAACAGTCTAAAATAGAATGAAAGCATGCACAAGGCTTATAGCTCCTTACTTTCCAAGCACAGCTCTTCATAGTTGCCACCTGGGATCAGCAGGTCTGACTGATTTCCCCCTCCCTCACCCCTCCTGGGCACAACTCTTATGAACACGGCCAATGTGAGCGCATTTAGAGAATGGTGCCAACTTCCCTGATGTTCCTCTCAGCCCTAACAAAAGCACGCCCAGCAAGCAAAACTGGCCAAGCCCTTCATTATTACAGCATCATAAACGGCTTTTAAGAAAACAGAACCCTACGAACCTTTACGAAGTATACCTTGAAAATAAAGCCTTTAAGTAAAATATTAAGTTATTTCACTCTCCATGCACATTTTCTGATTCTTGTTCTAAGCAACATACACGTCGTTTACATTTGAGAAACCTGTTACTTCTGAGAAAGAAAAGAGAATGCATTTGCTACAAGTCCACAAATTCACCAAAGAGAAGATCACACTAGGAATGACTACTGACATGTAGTAGCTAAGCAGCATGCAGAATGACAGCTGCATCGCTGGAATTGCAAGCACGATGCTAAGGCAAAAGCTGATGGATAAAACATCAAGGGGGTATGAAAGCACAAAGAAGCAACACTTCACAGAAACACTCTCAGCTCTCTAAAAGTTAAATTGTATGCATCTCAGGCACTTGTAGCAATTAAGCAAAACAGAGCATTTTACTCAAAGTAGTTAATTCTAGTATACCATGACTTGAAACCAGCAGAGGGTCAAACTATCATCAAGCAGACAGAACATGGCCTAAGCTATTATTTTCAATCTATGGGAGACTTTAATTCTACTGTAGTTAAAAACATGGAATAAAAGTCCACGTGTTTATATAAATTCATCAATTATGAATGCAAAGAATAAAGGCACTGCCTGTTTTCTTCCCCAACTGGGAGAGCTGCTGTCGAGGGAAGCTGTTTTCACCAGGGTACTGGTTAAGTGAAATCTCACAAAGGCACAGTGGCAAATCAGAAACAGTAACAAATATATCAACTGAGTCTCAGGTAAGTATTGCATGCAATGTCCCAGTGATCAACCCAGACAAAAGGGAAACCTTCCTGTGCGGTATGGAAATTATACAAGAAGAGTCAAGGCAGAGTTTAAAAAGTGCAAGGCTGCAAAACCGACAAAACACGCGTTAGAGAGTCAACTGCTTTACATCTGCTACTGCAAAGTATCAGTCTCGGTTGCCTTTGCCTTGCCTCTCCTACCCAGTTAACACCAATCCATACCACAAAGTATGCAGTATTCTTCTCCCAGTTAGGCAGACGTGTTCCCTTCAACTTCAGTGCCACCTGCAGCTGAAAACAGTGAGGCAAGCACTGAACAGGAGGGCAAAGGAGGGATTTACATGTCTCCTTACAGAAGGCTGAGAGCAGGCATTTTGTACAGTTTGAGAAACAAAGGCTGCATTAATTTCCTACGGTTGATTTGTGCACCTAGGCAGGATTTTACATGCACAGTCCAAGGTTTCTGTTCCTCTGTAGAAAGGTGCAAAGCGTTCGTTAATTAAGCTTACAGAAGGAACATTACCTACAAATAATGGCAAAGTAAAGCACAATTAATTTGCTTTCCAAAGACTTATTTTGTTTACTGTACAAAATAAAAATCAATCAATAATCTGCATCCAGAGAAGTCAGGAAGGATTTATGCCAAGTAGTCTCAGAAGAAACAAACCTCAGTTTACCAGTACATTTACAAAAACTATAAATAGCTTTGTTGAAGAAAAATATAAATAATCTATATGCAAAGCACTGAAAAAAAAATCAGTTGCAGTTACTTCAAGCAGAAGTGCCTGAGAAGCACAGAATTTACTTTTTAGAGCCCAGTTCAAGCACCAAATGTGTGATGTAAGAAAAAAGAGCCCTTACCCCAGTCCTGTTCATACAAGGCTTGGGAAAGGCACCATGATTCACTTATTGGCATGTGTGGATGCACAAAAACAAAATGCTCTGTGAGATTTCAACATAATGTACCTCTAACTGCAAAAAAAAGGAACTTCAACTGGGGAGACTAAGTTACAGTTTACACAACACACAGAATAAGCACACACATTTTTTCACTATTTCAGTACAACAAAAACGCATTAACATTAAATCAAATACTGCAGCATTTCACTAAAGTCACTGAATTGCAAAGAAAAAAGCCAGACATGTGACTCTATGCAAGTTAATAGAACGAAGTGGAAAAATACACCACTTTTTAGCCTACAGTATAGCACTATGAAAGTAAATTCCAAGTATAAGTGTATTATGCTTACACTTATTTTGCCATAGAATAGAAACATAGAATGGTTTGGATTGGAAAGGACCTTAAAGATCATCCAGTTCCAACACCCCTGCCATGGGTAGGGACACCCCCCACTAGACCAGGCTGCTCACAAATACATTATTTCATAAAGGCAATTCTTCACTAAATCACAGAAATAGAAAAAGAGGAGTCTAGAATTTAACATCATCTCACATTAACTAAGAAACAGCACTTTAAACATGCTAACCAAAATACACAAAACTGCCAAATTCTTAAGACTGGTACAACTCAAATGTTGTGACCTAGAAGTAATTTCAGGCTCTCCAAATACTGATGATGGTTTTCTACAGTGCCCGAATACTTGAGCTCCACTGTACTGTGCCACACTTCCACAGTATATTACAACATTTTCAGAATACATAAAGACAAGGAAGTAATACGAAAACCTAATACAGGTCCTCCTTACAATTTCACTTAGTCTTAGATTATTAACCTATTTTCCAAAGATTCCAACATTTATATATACATACTTAACAGAGTACAAGAAGAAATGCACTCAGAGGTTAAGTAGATGCTTATGCACCACAGAAGTTACCAAAAGTACTTTAAAATGCTATTTAAAATAGAGCACACTTGTCACAAAAGGCTCCCTCCACACAAGTGCAGGGTCCTCAGCACATCATTCATACATGAAATTATATCTCACTACAATAGTGACGTTTTCCAGGTATCCAGAGCATCATTTCTAACCCATTTTCAGTTTCTGGCTACACAAACCTCAGGAAATCTCTGCATTAACCAGAACGCGTAGATATTGGTTCATAATTAAAAGGTTTCTACGGCTCAAGAAAGTGCTGCGTTTTAAACTACTGTGACAATGTTCAAACTGATTTTCTGTATTAGAGCATAACTAACTACCTAAACTAATCTCTAAACCAGAAAGTTCTGATGTAAATCTATGTACATTTAAGATAAATCCCCATGAACTTCCATGTTTGAGCCTCTCATGTTTTCTTTTAGAAAAAAAATACATGATGCTTTACACAAACTAACCACATCCAAGTTTCTGCCAAAAGAGTGAACTCCTTTAGATGCCTATGAGTGCAAACAGAATTCTTCTAAAAGAATTTTCATAGGTATAAGTACACTGTTTAAAAAACAAAGGTGGGATGGATGGACCTTTTAACTCAGTTTCAAGTAAAAGGAGAACTGCAAGCACAGATAGTTAACATTACCTAATTTCCATCAAAAACAGACTACAGCAAGTTATAGTTATGTAGCCCCTAGTTTCCAAGCCTGAAGTGAATGGAATCATCACTGCTGTCTCACTAAATCAGAAATGCTTCCCCCACCATTATCAAAAGAAAATGCTTATTATGGTTGTAGCACATCCTCTTGTATCTACTTCTTCCCAAGCTCTTCTATACTCATCACTATGTTTTCTACATAAAATACCAGTGGCTTTATAATCATAGTTTATAGAGAGCTGCAACTTTCCTTCCTGAAGTTATACCAGCACAAAACTCTTATCTTTTCTCCTACAAACAGGAAAGCACAGCTGCCCTTCAGCAGTTTCCTTCCTAACTCCAGATGAACCCATAACAGAGATGAACCAGTCAAAAGCATCCTTAAAACTCTGCTGACCAGAAGTGAAGTTGGTAATGACATAGCAGGGGTGACATGTAGAACGTTAGGGAAAAAAAGCACCTCTTAATATCCAAGCCAAACCACAACTGATGAAAGACTGCAGAAAGACCACGCTGAAGTTTTCTCATGTTTAAATGTGAAAGTAAATAATCTTCAGAATTTCTTACCAGCTCTTTCAGATTTTTCCTTCTGTTCTTTTAACTCCTTGACTTCTGTAGTTATCTGCTTGATCTTAGCACGCAGTTGGGCAATCTCCTCCTCCTTCATTTCCAATGTTTCGTGCATCTGTCGCTTTGTCTCTGCAATTACCATGCCCTATGGAAAAGATCCTTGTGAGAAAAAGCTAGAAAATAAGTAAAGCACACAGCTTAAAAAAAAATTCAAGCCAGAACACAATCCTTGCCAGGAATAAAACTTTAGTCTCTTTAATTTCACAATCAGAGATCACAGTATATTTCTATGTCAGAAAACAAAACGCTAACAAAAAGAAGATAAAAATCAGGATTATTTTGAAGGGTAGCCAATTCCTCCAGCAACTAGGGACCATAAGAAAACTTTCTCCTCCTGGTACAGATACTTTTCTTTGAAACATGCATTCTGTAAACAAACAAAAACTAAAAGCAGTGTAGTTTGCGTGTTTCTCCTTAGGAACACATCAATTTCTACATCACCAGGAGTTACTCCACCTACCAAGACTGTGATATAACAAAAACTTTAAGGAACAAAGAACTGAGAAACTCTTCATATTCCCAAGAAAATACAACGACTCAGTTACTTTTCCTTCATTGGTTATTTTTTAATCTATTTATATTTTACCTCCTCTTCATTACTGTTTGGGATGGGAGGTTTTTTGTTTGTTTTGTTGTGGTGTTAGGTTTTTTTTCAAGCTGGCATTGAGGAAAGTATTCAGTACAACTGCTCCATCCTGAATAACATCATCTTGCAGTTTTAAGTATAATCTCACAGGAAAACACCCTAAAATATCTATACAATAAAATTCTCAGGTAGTTTAAGTTATTTGCTTGTTAAAACATAAACTAAACCACATCACATGACTAAGAACAGCTTCTAATACCAAGAAGCCAGATATTTTGAGTTTTAAACAATCTTCTTCCAAAGGTACACAATTTATAGAATATATTTCTTTACCTTGTCTTGTACTAGCTGCTCAATTGAATTCTTTGCATCACGCAGCTGTGTAATCAGTTTACTCTTCTCAGCCATATGAAGGTCCTGAAACAAGACCCCAAACACAAGTTTAAAACCTGGCTAACTGTAAGAAAATACCTTCTGACAAACCGCTTAGGTTTGTCTCTTACCCTGCAATATCCCTTGGAGGAAGCGCACAGAACAGAACCTAGGGAAATTAAAGCAGGCAGCTTTAATTTACTTCTAAATCTCCCAGTGATAGGCTGCCTCGTGGCTTCCATAATAATACAGACACCTTAAGGCTTCATTAGTCTCTCCATAGTTCTCTCATAAATGTCAGAGCTGCTACAGCAAAGTGGGAAAGTAACGTGCCTAAGTCACCAGCTCTATCATTTGCATCTCAGCTTACAAGAGGATCCCAGCAATGCAACATAACTGCTCATTACCTGCCTTGTTGTGGAAAAAGTCCTACTCAAGTCTTTCAAAGCTCTTTCAGGCTGGGCTAGTGCTAGACGGAGATAAGAATCTGACCTCCAGAGCTGAAGTTGAGTACAGCTATACTTATAGTTTCATGTTTCCATTTCGATCAGCCACCTTACTTTTACTCCATGCTAGGCGTTAATGGCCTTAAAAGGAAAATACTAATTTAGCTTTGGGACTGCACTACATTATCTTCACTATATCATGGTCTCCACCGTCATGCCCTTCTGTGTTTTCTATTTATTTATATAATTGATGCCTCTTCCACCAACATAAAGGTTTAACACTTCTGCACCTTTCTCACTTTACCTCCCGTCTTCTGTGCTAGGACAGTCTTTTTCTCATCCCAACTTCCCACAGCTACCTTATTTTGGATACCATTTTGATGGCTACTCAGACAGTAAAGTTTCATACCCTTCTTTACAGCTTTTTGAGTAACTGCTCCCTGTGTTCATTCCAGGTGCGTTTGTCAGTTTTGCACTTTTAACTCCAAAAAAGTACAGGGACTGTTTGTTTAATGTCCTATTAATTTTGGTAATACTGGAGTTCTTAGAGTGTTTTAGTAGCTACTCATAAAGTTAAGATGATTTTTCTTACTTTGATTTTCTCCAGCTCCTGAAGCCTCTCTTCTAGCTGTTCCTGAAGTGCCTCCTTCTCGCTCGTTAGCTGGGCACAGTGCTCCTTACATGACTGCATCATCTCCTTGTAATAACACAGCGAGCTTCTTTGGTGTTTCACTCTCTGATTAAGAGCATCCAGTGTTGTAACAGAATCTTCATTAACCTCTAAAACACAACACACCAACATAATCATATGCACAGTTTCTAAAACACTGATCTGCACTCATCATTCACATCACAGAACCTTCTTTAGAGACCTATGAGTTGTGAGCAGTCTGCAAAATTTCCTAGTGACTACTGTAACTGCCAGAAACCTACTACACATACTCAGAATTGTAAACATACGGTATACATAGTAAACAGTTACTATACAAACTTCAAAAGCAAACTATTATTCTATTAGAGCTTTCTATGCAGTTAAAAAGTCACGATTTATAAACCTCCCTGCTGTTACTAGCAGAACGTTCACAAGCAGGAGAAAAAGGAAAGCAAAGCAATTCACATCTCTGAAGTGCCAAGCACACAGACTCCTACTTTCCCAGGGCTGGGTAAGACATGAATTCTAGAGTAGTCAGGTAGGCAATACTACATCCAGCAGCATAATGGCATCCTTAGCGTCCTTCCCAGCTATAGTTCCCTCTGTATAAGTAGCACATTGGGTAATATTTTACTGTCTGTTCTCCTCTGATGCTCTGGAGACTTTAAGAGTACTTGGTATGAAAACAGGATCAGACAAATCCAGAGGGCCAGTTCATGACTATAAGTCTTAGACATTATAGTCCAAAAGCAGATTCCAGCACAGGCAACATTCTTTAGGGACCACATACTCAAGTTACTTCCTAAGCACTGCAAAAGACATGATGCTGGGTAAGGAAATCTCTGATCTAACTCTTCATATCATCCTAACATACAAAAATCATGGTAGATGCTGAAAAAAGATCATTTCAAGATCGGTGTTCACCTCTGCCTGAGCCCTACCTTTTAGGAAGGATACAAATGAATGACACTTCCATTACGTATCAGCATTATAGTGTCCCTTGCTCAGTAATCAAATATAAACAATATTGAGAGTCCCGTAACCCAAATAATATCCTGATGTGATGAACATTTAGCTTATTTAATAGCATCAATAGAAAAACTGACCTCTGCTTTTACCTTTTTTCCCCTGCCTTTCTCAGGGCGGAAAAAAAATAAATGAGATAGACTGGCAACTGGTTTCCTCTCTAAACATCAGGGACAGGTGCTTGCTTACAAGGGGACAGATCTCTTAATTATATTAAGTGGGAATAGTAACAGCCCCTACCAGCACAAGCAATTACAATCCTATCATCATTACTGACAAAGGCAAGACCATTTTGAATCTGAATTCTTATGAAAAGTTAGCATCTTAGAAGAGCTATTCTGTCCTCAAGCTAACACAGTGTGTTCAAAACAGTTGTCTCCTGCTAGAAAATACATCCTCACTCTGACATGTTCAGCCCATAATATTGTTACACCATTGTAAGTAACAGCAGGCTCATTCCCCAAAATCCAAGATCTCTTGAAAAAGTCACAATACTCACCACTGCTTCCTGGTTCCACAACACGGACTGGGCTTCGATCTTGTTGTTCAGAACAGGCATTGAGATCAGGCGTTTCAGTGCCTGCCTGACCATCTTGGAATCTCTGTTTCAGCATGGACACCTAAACAACATGTTCTATTTGTTAAAAAAAAACTCAAGGATTCTAAAAGGATCATATTTTCATCTTCAGAACTAGAGAGTTAAATAAAATTTATACCAGCAAGTGAAGAAAGGAAAAACCTGTCTGAATTTTTTTAGTTTTTAAAACCAGAATTATGTTTCCAGTTAACAAAAACAGTACCATTGATTGCAGAAACAAAGACCAATTAAGCAAAACACACTTTCTGCCAAAGCAATTTTAGCTCAAACATCTGCTAATGTTATGTTAATAACACAGCCACTGCAAATGTATTTAAGTGCAGATCAAACAATCATACATAACACGAGTGAGATTTTACAAGCTATCCTCTAGCACAAAGATGCACTTAATTTCTAGATAATCAGAAATTCTCAAGAAGCTTTACAATACTGCAGTAATTATTAGAACACATGGACATACATTATAGGAAATACATCATTAAAAAAAAAAAAGTTGGAAGAGCAGTTTTAAATAGCATCTGTCAGGTAAGGTATCCTACTTCAGTTTCCAGGATGCTAAGTTGATCTTTTTCTTCTGGTGGAGCATCAAATTCCTGTCGGAGATGTTTCTTAGCTTGCTGGAGCTCCTGAGAATCATAAATAAACATGTCTCAAATGAAAACTGAAATGTGAATTGAAAAGTTATGAAATAATATGAAAAATAGCTCTTTGCAGTTGTGACTCCAGAATACAACCATTAAGGGTTCTGTACCATTTCTTTTACTATGCAACATTCCACACAACACAAAAACAATATCCCATTACAATACCAGCATTAAAACAGCAAGAGTCTAGATTTGACACAAAATTATCACAGATTCTTTCTTCCTAAAACTAAGTTTGTTTAGGGATCACTTCAAGCCTGCTCCTGAAAATTGTCTTCCATGTGCACATTTCTTACGGAAGTTGAAGAGTGCGCTTTATTAAGTCAATGTAAAAAGAAGAAATGTAAATTCCTCTCATGATCATTCAACACGCTAGCATTCCAACAGGATAAATGCCATGTACAAGAGCAGAAAGCTGGCTTTTTTTACTCTCAAATATGTCTCAAATGAGAAAGCCAGAGAATGCAAAAAATTTAACTATATGGCCTTACCTGCTTGCATTCATTTGGCTGAACACTTTCAGAAACTTCTAGATTTGTCTAAATGCATTAGTAGGATCTCCAGAATCTGATAAAGTATTTCCTTAGGGAAGCTTCTTTCATCTACTTTCTATGCTTTTAAAGCTTAAACATTTTGATCCTTTTAAAGAAAATGACCTTATGGAAAATAAATGTATTAAAGTTATATTAATCGACATATAACTGCTTAGGGAGAGAATCTGAACAACACACATTTCATGCATGCACTGTCAATAATTTGCAAAAGTTGTATTCAATTCTTTTTCATTTATATATTTACTTCATCCTTATGTATCTGCCCACTGATTTACCCCCAAAACATAATGCTTATATCACCATTACTCTGCAAAGATCACTTGTATAAAAGGAAGCACCACTTATCAACCTGGGTTCTGTTAGCCCAGCAAAGACAGAAGATGATAAAAAAACAGAAAGCATGGAAAAGCAAACAAAGAGTCAAAACACAGGGCAATGGATGGTTCCTGAGTTGCTTTCCTCCATCTCCAAATTTATTCTCTCTTGCTGCCTACCCCTTGCCTCTAACAGTGAATCCCAGCTGCCACAGCTGAGCCTGATGCCAGCTTTGAGAACTGCACCTGTGTGAGCTGAGCCTGATATAGGCACAGGCAGGGCAGTGCTGGAAGGTATCTGGGATCCCAAGTAACCACATCCACTTAACCCTGCGTTGCCTCAGCTTCTCAACAGCTGCTGACCAGACTTCTGCCTAGCGCTTTTGAGCTTTAGAAGCAATTCCTTCCCCGCAAAGCAAAGCAGCTCAGTGCAAGACCAAGTGCAAAGAGATTTACTGAAACAAACACAGAAATGGTCCTCTTGGGATTCCCAAGTCCCTCCTGATCCCTATCTGAGAAGAAGACTGAAGACTGCTATTGAAGAATTACTCTTAAGAGGAAAAAAACTAAGGTAAGCAAAAGACACATTGATTTCTAGGGACTATTTCACACTATCAACTTGGCCTCAAAGAAGGCATAGCTCATTCTTACACGGCCCTCCTACAAATCTGTGTGATTCAACATATTTACGGGGAAAATAGACTGTATGATGAAGAAAAGGATTTTTAAATTTTTTAAATTTAAATTTTTTTTTATTTCTGATAACAAATTATTACAACAATGAACAACCTATTTTGTAACATTTCAGACTCCACAATGGAAACATGCATAATTTCATTATATTTGTAATTTTTCTTTTAAGTCTTTTTTACCTAATGCTATAACACTTGGGCTTCCAAAAGACCAAAACACTACCTGAAGTTCTTCAATTAATATAAAAGAATATCAGAGCTAGATTTGAAGGAATCTTTAAATCAAGAAGATCTATAGGAATTAAATTAGTTTTTATGCCATATATATACAAATTTATAGATATAAAAATCAAGAAACATAAATATGTAACATATATATCAGAAAGGCCATGACAGAAGATGTGAAAAGTAAGTATGGGTATGTCCAACCTCTTTCTCATAATCAGAAGCTTTAACTCTGGTGTGTATAGATGTCTTCCAAAGTTTACCAAGTACCAAAAACCAGGAAAGCTAAACTTCCTGGAGCTCATGGACATTCTTAACACAAAGTGAGCTTCTTTCATTTGATTCTGCAGTGGAGTGGAAAGAGCCCAGAACACTGGCAAGTCACTTCTGTCAGTGACGCTGTGGGGTCTTCCCTCCAATGGGTGACAGTTTAGCTTGGGACAGGGTGACAGCCCACGCACAGGCTTTGGCTCGGATGAGCACGGCACACCCAGCACTCTGACCCACTGCTCTCAGCTGCTGGTGCAGACGCAGCATGGATCTGAACCAAAATGCTACCCCAGAGCACACGCCATTCACAGCCTGCTTACCTGGATTATACCCCACATCGCTGAAGAAGAGCACCCCGCGATTTGCCAGGGACTTCCTTTGAAACGACTGGCTGCCCAGCTAGTGGCACAGGGACAGCCCCTTGCAGGTGAGCGTGACCCTTGGGTACAAGCACACCCAGACGCTCAAGTCACTGTCCCTCATCCTCAAGGGAGAGACCCCACCTGCGGGCGAGATGCCCCCAACCTGCGGGCGAGATGCCCAGCTGCCTGGAGCCAGCCTGCAGCCAGCCCGCCTCGGGCAAAGGTGGGACCTCGTGTGGTCTGATGGCTCCTGCACCCTCCACGCCAGCGCTGCTGCTCGGCACAGCGCACACCAAAATCAGGAGCGCAGACACAGAGAAAGCCCGTGGCTTTGTGCGGGCTGGTACTCAGCTCCCAAGCGAGGTTAAGAGCATGGACAGAGGTCCTCACATGCCCATCTCCAAACCTGATGCTGCACTGGCTCTTGGGGCAGCAAAAAGGCTCCAGCTTCACATTTTACTTCACAAGGGTTTGATAATATGGCTCTTGTGAACTTGCCCTTTTAATTTGCTCCGACCAATAATATGTACGCCTTTAAATTTATCCCAACGTGTTTGTTATCAATACCAAATATATTTGAGCTTTTCCTTTTAATTTCACTGTAACCTACAGAGACAATAACCACAACAAAACCTACCTGACTTCATGATAGAAGTGACACTATACTACAAATCCACACAAACAAGTAAATATAATTGAGATCAAGAGTATTTTTTAAAATTTTATCGTATTTCTCTTTTCTTGCTAGTCAATACAATCTTTATTAAAAAGCACCTCTTACTTGTATTTGCCCAACACTATCATTTCTCAATACTAGAAGAGCAACAAATTGCACAGGGACATCTACTGCTAGGTCAAACCATACTGCAAGAACATAACACAAAGACAACACAGCAGTGCAGGAGAAAACAGGGGTTGTCGTACCTGTGGGGATGCTGGTCCACTTTCTGAGGATCTGGGAAGCACTTGTTGAGTTATGCTCTACAGGAAGAAAATAAACTTTCAGAATAGACTACAAGGACTGTAATTCGCCAATACCTACAAACGGCATCTGTGCTTTTTTCCTTGTCTGTGTTTTTAGTACTTTCTTTCGAGTGCTTATTAAGCTGTCTTCATGCAAACAAGCTAATTTGTTACATTCAAAACAGATTGCTGCAATATACAGAACTACAAAGCAGCTACGTGTGCATAGATTAGTATGAGACATCAGCAAATGCTGGCATCTCCAAATAAATTATTCAGAATGATTATTTATGTAACATTTATACACAAATCAAAGACACACCAACAAGACAAAATGATAGCAGGAAAAGTCTAATTGATGACCAGTGTTGTTTACAGCCAGCATGAGTAACAGTGGAATCACACAATCTTCCTCTGTTAAAGCACACTGCAGATGGGGGAAGCTACTTGCAAAAAACATGCTAACAGGCTGTTTATGGCTCCAAAGGAGCCCAGGAGAAAAATAAGACTTTCAGAAAAAAACATCCTGTGCAAAACTTCATGCATATATTCCTCTGTACTCCCAAACACACATGCTCTCAAAAAAAAACTAAAAACCCAGAACCAACAAAATAAAACGCAACAGTTTTAACAGAAAGCTCAGATGTTCCTGTTCCTAGTCTGTCTGTCCTGGTTTTCCTATGTCCTGTGTTTAGGTGTTTTCTAATCTGTACAAATCCAGATGGTTTTGCAGTGTCTAAACCAGGTCAAACTGAAGTAGAAAAACATGCTAGAAACCATCTTGGAAATTATTTTTTTCCAAGAGAAGCAAAGCACTGGAACATATCAAACAAAGTATGAGGAATTCAGCTAAAAGCAGTGTAACTTTTAATTTTTAATCAAGATTTACCCTGATCATTGTATGTAAGCTGTAAAATCATCATAATCATCCACGTATCTGCTACACGATTACATCCACAATTTCTACTCTGGTTGGATATGCACATAAGCATAAATGCAGAAGAGGAATGCTTCAGCATAAAGAGCTTCAGAAGGATTTGGTGTGGAGCAAACTTAAGGAAACACAAAAATACCACAAAAGAAAGAGAAATCCAGACAGTTAAGGAAGGCTGAGAAACGAGCAATCGCCCATCCAGATTCAAACAAAGGGAAATGAGCAATAACAACCCATACAAGAAGTCTGTTTGGATCTGGAAATTGTGATTCACCTGGTGTGAACAGAATTCTGCTTCAGAGCACTATCCTATTGGGGGGGGTTTGTTCCTAGCGGATTAACAGTGCTTACTGGTTTTTAAACTAAAGCACACCTATGTTTTATTCTCAGTTTCATTAAGTGTTGGTTTACATTTTTTCATTGGAAAGTTAGTAATGAGGGTAATCCAGATAAAAATTTATTTTCTGCTTTATAATTTACAGCACATCTACTGTGCAAGCACCAGATTTACAACAGGAACACAAATACTTTACCAAGAACTACAAACTAAGCACTAACACTTCTTTCAAAAACTGTATCTTGTGATCCCCCTAAAATGAATTAAAGGAAACAATGGAGGGTTTGTACAACTAATTCATAAGAACAATTTAACAATATTTAAGACTTTAAATATTGAATAATATTTCGAATACAAAAGATTAAATAGATTTATTAAATCTAATGAGGTGTTCATGAATATAAAACCCAAAGATGATGTTCTTTTCTGTGAAGATCCCGAAGGAAGAAATGATTTGTTATAACTTGCTAACCTATTATACATTTGAATATTACGTACAGTTTTTGTGGTTTTAGAACTATAATATAGGATTAGCTTGAATAATAACTTTTAGCTAGCCTGTGTCTGGATACTTACGCTTAAATAAAGAATTTTAACATGGCTGCAGTTAGAAGGAATGAGAAAGAATGTGACTGTATCTAATTAAGCCAAATAACAAGGACTAGCACAATGATAAGAAAAAGAGCCACCAACTAGGACCAGATACCACCTTGAAGAGGTGTCCAAGGAGTCTAAGAGCATGTGCAAGAAGACCAGTTGAAAAGTTCAATTGTGAGGAAGACCTACAGCCTTCATCCAGAGACCCCTGAAGACTCCAAAGGGCAGAGCACATGCGCCAAGGGGAGGAAACTTATGTAAATAAATTCTGGGAACTGATTATAATAGACACGCGTTTTCCAGGAAAAGTGATGGATATGTATGCTTTGACTGTATATCACTTTGTGAATTGCACTGGATGTTGCATATACATTAGGCGGAGCAATCCCCTGCATGCCTGGCGCCACACTGAACAATAACTTAATTAATAATCAAATTGGCATTGATTATTGAGCCTGGCTTTTCACAGCATCAATCCCTAAAAATACCTTTTTAAAACTAATGTCACTTTTTAAATTTTCCTCTTCACTGTGCTGACATCTTTGTATTCAATCTGTGTGAATGGAAGTACAACGTGTATTTGGAATCACATTTTCTATTGGCATAAAACAAAAAATGGATACACTGGTAACCTATACAAAAACTGGAGCACCACAGGGATCCAGCTCTTGCATTCTAAGTCACTGTGCTCTAGGGCAAAGGGTTATAGTCTGATATGCACATAGTGAAAGGTAAGCATGAATAGAAGCTGCTATATATAAATATAGATTCAAGAGGCTTTGAAGAGCTTAAAAGCCATAGCCTTTCATAAGCCTTAAGAGATGTTTCAGCAAAATAAGAATCACAGAGCCCTGGCTGGTACTTGGAAAGCCCTGAAATGAGCAGCTACACCATTTTTTTCTTGAGACCAAGACAATTCTTCCCTCCATTAACCTATAAAATATAGTTATATCTGTATTCAAATTTCTGTTACTAAGACTTAAAAACCATAACTCAGTTTTAACCAGAGTACACTAGGGCATTCTAGTGACATTTGGAAGGAAAAAGAGTTTAGCATCCATCTTCCTTCATTTTCCTTAATTTCTTCTTAAAACAGTTCTCTCCATCTAAGAATGTTTGAACTGTTTCTTCATGCAACAAAACCCATGGACCTTAGTTAGTAAAGTGTTTATACTAACTTCAACAATGCCAGCTCCCTCCCAGACTACTGACATTTTGCTATGATGCCCACCCTCTGGGATCACACCACTTATATACAACACACAGTTAAAACACTGGTCTGTTTCAGCAGAATTTATTCATAACTGTTCGTGTGTGTCAATGAATTTTCCCCCTCCTGCATCGTTAGTTTACCTAGGTACCCCAAATTACACAATTGGTTTTGTACTTTTACAATTGGCCCTCCTCTTCCCTATCAAGTTTTGTATCACTGTTTCTTCTCCCTCACCCCTCAATTCTTAACCTGAGAGCACAGCTCTAGAGTTTTCAAAAAAGCTCAGAGAACAAAAGCAGGTTTACAGGTAACACTTCTGATACAGAGTTGTAACACATCAACAGTAACTCTTACATCACAATTATCTGCTATGTATGCAGTCTTAGATGTAATTATGCTAGCCAGTGATTCCTGATTCTAAAGAGAATATGAAGGCAACATTTGAACATTCATACAAATACATTTTTCAAAATTCAAGAGTAACTAGGGATAAAAACACAGTGCAGTGAAAACCAGCCCATAATTGTTTACTACTTTAAGAGTAGAAAAACATAATTATATTTGCAGTGAATTTTTAAGTAGTGATCATTGGACCTGGATTATGGTCAAAATACTTAGAACTATGACAAAAATAATAACTTAGTAGCTAATTAAAAACTACAGGTTTCAGCACTCTTAATGTTCTCTTTGCTCCCCATCAAAAAGCTCAATCTTGAAAACACCGTGACTGAACTCATAGGGCATACTTAACAAGCATAACCCTTCAGCACAAACAAGGATTTTCTACAGATCACCTTTTTAATCACTGTTTCTGTCCAATCTTGCTTAGCTTGAGAGACAAGTCCAGCACAGTATGGTGTGCTGTGCTACGTCCATCTCATTATCTAACTTCTACCCTGTTATAGCTTTCAATGACGTGTAATTTTCAGCAGCTGCAGAAAGCAGCAAAAACCTACTTTCTAAACCAGAAAAGCAAAGTCATCATGAAGTCTGAGGATGAGCTGGGACTCCATAAGTGTTCCAAATCACTATGCACTCAGAAATGCTGTGCCTCTGAAGCACGTGAAAGATGCCACGTCAGTCCTGCGCCTATAAACAGAATACAGCTTTGTATGGGCATATGTTAGAAAGTAGAAGGCTGCTTTCCTTCCTATACCTTCTTTTTCTACACTCCTAGTTCACTTCTCACTGAGCCTCTCCACTACTATACCATGAAAACTACATTTCCAGGCAAAGAAATATAAACTTAAAATAAAATCTAATTATTAAAAAAGACTATTTTTCCTCACAATAATAGCTATGAAGTTACCTACTAGAAGGAGCTCAATTTCAGTGTCTATGCAAAATAATTATTTCCTGCTACCATGAGTAGTAAATGACATTGTACTTCCACTGTACACAGCAAAGAGCAAGTAATTGTTAGACAAAAACAATCTCAATGTTTATCACAGCCATTTATCTTAAAATACATACAGACAAGCATAAAAATGAAGACGAAGAACTTTCAATGGCATTAATGAATTGTAAGCAACAAACATACAAGCTTGTGCAATGATTATTTTAAAGTTGTGTAGAGTATGGTTACCTGTATAACAAAAAGCATGTTAATTTTTTTATGTTACCATAAATTCGTATCATACAGCACACCAGCCAGGCGCTGTCAGGTACTACACCTCCATGAAGTTTAGTCCAATGTTAGCAACAAGGTAGTTAAGATAGATGCCTTTGTGAGAACAAGCCAAAAGCAATATTAGATTTGCCTTCTAGTCAGTACTCTTCTGCCCCTGCTAAAAGCATCACTAAGAGGGGTGAGGGGACTCACCACACCGTCACTTTGTGGCTTAGCTTGTTTGGTGGGATCCAAAGCAAAGATAGTATACTCAGAGAGAAAAGCAGGTTCTGCTATCATCCCGGCTAGCAGCTGTCAGTCAATGCAAAAAGTAGGAAAACGAAATAAATCAAGTAATAAGGTAAAGAATGTTTCATGATTTTACAATTTTTTTTTCCACACTATCAAAGGTATCATAAAACAATACAGCAGTTTATGAGAACATATACTAGTAAATGCAGGATATAACCAGAAAATATGTGTTAGATCATTTCAGAACAGCCAAAACACAGTTTTGATCACTTAGAAGTAAAAAAAGATTATAGTTTAGCCAAAGATAAAGGTCCAAGCACTGATCTTGCAATGTGTTTTAAACTTCCATGGATGACTTATCTGCAGTTACCACTGAGCCTTCTTTGCTCTCAGTTATGCATGTAAAACTCATTATTCCAAAAACTCTATCAGTATTTCAGTTACAAACAATAGGAATTGCATACTTTTGACTATTTATCTTCCAGTGCTCCCATACACTAGAGTTCTAACTATATTAAAAAAAAAAATCCTTGCCAATTTTTTCCAACTACTAGTGCACTACTATTTTGTAACCACTACAAGCTGGATGAACCATTCTACCAAGGCAGTATTAAAGAGGAGATGTAAATTGATAGGGACTCAAACCATGAAGACAAAGAGACTCTGGATTTCAAATTCAAACTGGATATCACAGAATCACAGAATCACAGAATCACAGAATAACCAGGTTGGAAGAGACCCACCGGATCATCGAGTCCAACCGTTCCCATCAAACACTAAACCATATCCCTCAGCACCTCATCCACCCGTGCCTTAAACACCTCCAGGGAAGGTGAATCAACCACCTCCCTGGGCAGCCTGTTCCAGTGCCCAATGACCCTTTCTGTAAAGAATTTTTTCCTAACGTCTAGCCTAAACCTCCCCTGGCGGAGCTTGAGGCCATTCCCTCTTGTCCTGTCCCCTGTCACTTGGAAGAAGAGGCCAGCACCCTCCTCTCTACAACCTCCTTTCAGGTAGTTGTAGAGAGCAATGAGGTCACCCCTCAGCCTCCTCTTCTCCAGGCTAAACAACCCCAGCTCTCTCAGCCGCTCCTCATAAGGCCTGTTCTCCAGCCCCTTCACCAGCTTTGTTGCCCTTCTCTGGACTCGCTCCAGAGCCTCAACATCCTTCTTATGGTGAGGGGCCCAGAACTGAACACAGTATTCAAGCAGCGGTCTCACCAGTGCCAAGTACAGAGGGAGAATAACCTCCCTCGACCTGCTGGTCACGCCATTTCTGATACAAGCCAAGATGCCATTGGGCTTCTTGGCCACCTGGGCACACTGCTGGCTCATATTCAGTCAGTTGTCAACCAACACCCCCAGGTCCCTCTCCTCCAGGCAGCTTTCTAGACAGACTTCTCCCAGTCTGTAGCACTGCACAGGGTTGTTGTGCCCCAAGTGCAGGACCCGGCATTTGGCCTTGTTAAACCTCATGCCATTGGACTCAGCCCAGCGGTCCAGCCTGTTCAGATCCCTTTGCAGAGCCTCCCTACCTTCCAGCAGATCGACACTTCCACCCAGCTTAGTGTCGTCCGCAAACTTGCTAAGGGTGCACTCGATGCCTTCATCCAGATCATTGATGAAGACATTGAACAGGGCTGGACCCAGCACCGAGCCCTGGGGATATATATGTAAAGTAGTGCAAACTAATGCTGTTAGGATGCTCTAACAGACTTTTTTAAAAAAATATTCCTTTCACAATTTTACTTACACACAGAAGTTCAAGGTTCAACTTACAGCCTGAGATTTCTGAAATGTGCTGTCTGCTGACTGAATCAACACATGAAATGGTTTCTCTTTTTCATTATTTCAGAACAATTTTGTTTTATTTCTAGTTATTAAATAGTATTTTTAGGAATCAAATCTACTACAATGTAGATTAGGATTTTATTTATTTATTTATTTTCAACTGCTACATTCACTCCACTGCTCTGGTAGATGAATTAGATAAAATCGAATGACAGAGAAAAAATATTTGTATATGTCAGATCTGGAATGCTACATGATTTGCAATTTGTGTCCACCAAACCATTCCAGAAAATGTATTAAGTGCATAATAATCAGTGACAGCCATACACAACAGCCTCTAAATATCATTACTGAGTCAATGTCTTTTCTCCAATGTATTTCTACATTAAAAAAATCCAAATAATGACTGAAAAATCTAAGTAACTGAGACCTAAATTAACAAACCTGTAAAAACAGAGCAAAATAAAAACCCTGAATAATATGCCTTTGTCATGATTTTGGCTGGGGTAGCGTTGTCTTCCTAGTAGCCAGTACAGGGCTACATTTTGGATTTGTGCTGGAAACAGCACTGATAACACAGGGATGTTTTAGTTACTGCTGAGCAGTGCTGACACAGAGTCAACATCTTTTCTGCTTCTCACCCCACCCCACCAGCAAGGGGACTGGGGGTGCACAAGAATCTGAGAGGGGACACAGCTGAAACAGCTGACCCCAACTGACCAAAGGGATATTTCATACCACCTGCATTAAAAAGAATTCCTATTTAATCTCTTAAGAAGTTTTTACTCTTGACAGAAATTTAAAAAAAAAACAAAAACAAAAGCAAAGCAAAACTTTGGACTGTCAGTATGTTCAGCATCCATCAATATTTTCAGACATCCCCTAAAGTCCACAATGACGTCAGCCCAGTCAAATTATAACAGGAGGCTTAGACAGTAGCCTAAGTACCACAAAATGGTAATTACAAAACCCAAAAGTTGTACATAAGATGGCAAAGAGCTTTTAACAATGGCAAGAGTTTATTTTAAAAATTCATTCAAACTACCTGGTAGAAGAGTGATATGAAGTGTATGTAACTCCTTTTTATCAAGATCAGAAGAACCAAGCTATCCACAGTCTAAAATATGCCAATCCACATTACTAACCATTATAGTTTTCAGAAAAATAAAGAAAAAGCTCATGAATACAAATTGATGCAGTACTGCTTGCGTTTGCAGACTTACAATTGCAGGGTCTCCATCATAACTAACAGCTTACACAAACAACAGAATGCAATGAAAAATACTGGCAAGTTTCATGAACGTTGGTCAGAACCTTGATGCAAGAATGTCATGAACTCATCTCAGCTTCATCCTACTCCTGATTGAGTAGAGACAAGCACTAAAAGGAGGAGCCAACTCTACAAATAGAGGACAGAAGACAACAGTACTGAGGCAGGACAGTAGTCACTGTATCAAGACAAAATCACAAAATTTTTCGTGCCCAGTAGCCAAGACAAGAGTTTCACAGTTCAAATAGCTACCAATGACAGAATACACTCAGTCAGGGTCCAAGAGTGGTATTTCCTTATCACATTTGGAACTTTTCTTAGTGAGTTGAGTTCATCCTCCCATTCCTGGATGCTGGGTGCTCAGCAATACACTTAAGTACTTGCTCACAGTACTTTTGTTACTCCATGAGATCATTACCTGCTACCTTTTTACAGCTAAATTACAGGCAGGGCTGTCTTAATTGTAATACCTATAATTGTAATACCTAATGCTTTCCAATATATACATGGGTTTTTTATCTGCACTTTTAATTTTTTTTTTCAATTAACTATTCAGCATGCCTTTAACACTATCTGTCCAGTTAACTTAGGGGCACAGGGGGAGGAAGTTTAAAAGACACTAAAAATGATATAAAAGGCAAGAAACAACCTGCTAGTCTGCAAAAATTAAATAGATATAAATGTTACCACAATGGATTCTTGTACTTCGAGATTTGGCCTGAAAGCCACTGTATTATCTTAGTAACTTCAGAAACATTAAATATAGGTGGTGCTATACCATGTAACACATCACCATCACATCAGCACTATGCCAGTAATGTGATCCATAAAACCAGATAAGCAGGGAACCCAACTGAGCTGAAACATACTGCAAACAGGTAGAATGTACAAGGATATAAACAAACCTTTAACTAACCTTCTCTAATCTTCTGAATGCCATCAGATCACACTGGAAGCTTGCTGCAGAAATCCTACTAATATTTCTTATTTCAAGCATACTCCAGGGTAATTGTACTCACTATCCTACAAAGACCATTATCTTAGATACAAAATTAAGTCCATCATATTGTTGATATGTTGTCATGATAGTTAACTCTTATTATTTTTTTTTCTTTTCCAAGTAAAATCTTACTGACCAAACATTTCAACCTTGGAAAGAAAGTTACAAATAAGGTAAACTAGATGATTAAACCAGACACCAGACAATGCCGTTCCCTTAAGTATTACCAAATAACAATATATAATGTTACTTTTTAACTAATGGTTGCATTTCCAAAATTCTGTTAAGTTTTTGTAGCCCTCAATTTTGGCCTAAGTTAAGTAGCCTTACTTGTTCTTTACGGCCTTTCTAAGCTTCAGAACCACCTGGGTTCACGTTATTCTTGCTATTTGTCCACCCTTTGAAAATTATCATGCTCAAATCCTCCTTTGCTGACATTCTGATGAATGGGATGCAAAGTCCAAAGTACATGTGCTCCCTAGATCGAAGGGCTTCCTTAACATGCTAGGAAACAAATACCAGAATTGAACAGGGATTAGAGTTTCACTCAAGTCTCATCATTCTGGAGATGACAGTAGCTGAATTAATGCACGTTAGATACATATAATACACATTTGATAGCCAAAGGCAGTCATTTTTCCCTTTCATAAAAACAGGAAAGAATCAGTGGTTGCAAATTTCAGATCAACCTGTTATCAAGCAAATTTGAAAACTCATACATTGTTAGCAAAGTGCATCATGGTACAGGTGCATTTGTAGTATGTTAATGCTGAAAAACTTCTATAACTGTAGGTGGACAGTTTTGCTATGTTGTATATGAGCACAGTAATACCAAGGGAAAAAGATCAGATTATAAGCTTGTCTAAGAGACAAGCTGGTATTTGCTCATCTAGTTCAAGGAGCTGGAGATGTCAGCTATTAAGCTAAAGGTTTAGAGTTTTAACTCTTACTGACAAGTAACTCAATTCCCCACAGTAAAATATATCAATCAAACAATAAATAAATATAGTTACTTGTCCAAGTTGAAGAATGCCAGAAAAAAAGTTTTTAATAATTCAGTAATTTACTGAACTACACAAATATTTATTTATGGAAGGTTTGTGCAATCTTCAACACAATGTTTTATGCCTCATCTCTACTGTGACCAGGTAATAGGAAAAAGTAAAGGAAGAGCTGAAAGTTCAATGTTTCTTTCAGCAATTAAAAATTGCACAATCTCAGAATGTAGAACTGCACTTTCAGAAAGAGGTAGTACAGAAATTAAACACAACTTTTTACTGATTTGTTTTTCATTCTGATGAGCAATCTAAACATTCTGGTGTATGCATCAGGAGTTGTAAAATACAGGCTTTAGATACAAACTAGGTTATACAGCCTCCAAAAAGTAGTTTTAAATTTGCATGTCAAAGGAAAAAAGTATAGATATATCTGAATCACTACCATCTCTGCATGGCAATCTCTGTTTAGAAGTACTTCAAATAAAGTATACAAATACAGAAAGATGCAGCATTAACAAAGCTACTGAAAGAATATTATTAAAGCTTTACTGGCCCTGCTTTATAAGTAGTCCACCCTAGAAAAACATTCCACTTAAATTAAAAACACAGTCATTATGTAGTACTAAAGTGAGACCGAAAAGTACTTTGGCTAGTTTATCTTTAGCTCTAAGAAGAGCTATATATATTGTGCTCTGCCATCATTTCCATAACACTCATGAGGATGTGAGTGACATTTCAGGCAGGTCATGCACAGCAAGCTATCAGACATTGATACCTAGTTGATGGCTCCAAACTAGCTTTGTTATCTTCTGCAGGTGGAACTGACTTGTAAATAAGTATATGATAGAAAAGAAAGAAATGCTGAACTTGTCAGAACTATACCAAATATGACTGATGTATTTAATCTCAAATTCTGTCTAAGATCAATGTAGTAACAGTTTGTAAACCAAACACTATTCTTCCCCAGGAAAGACTGGAAGCACTAAGAAATAAGCTATGTTATAATGTTATAATCATCCAGGGCTGATTCAAATGACACCAAGACCAACAAAGAAAACATCCAATACAGTTGTCTGAAGAAGTTCTACAGAAGTATTGATATATGCTTTTACCTCAGAGTGCAGTCATATTTTGCTACTTGCAAGAAAAAAAACCACCACGACAACAACAAAACCCACCCTAGCAAACTCTCCATACTGAAACACTTAATAATTTATCCTGGGTGACACTGCTTACTGACATTATGGTGCATCAGTTAACAGAAAACACCTTTTCAGGGACAGAGGGAAGTCATGATATGCATGTACATAAAAGCATTATATAAAAGCATCTACATAAAAAAAACCCAACTTCTTCAAAAGCTCTATACTGCATTTCCAAAACACAAAACAAAATCATGAGGTATTCCTCCTTTCATTTCTATTACAGGTTGGCAGTTTGCTGCTGCAGTGATAATCACTGGTAGCGTTCAGAATGGAATCTAAGACAAATTTCAAGTATAGCTGATCATCTCCTGAAGAAAACATGATGCTGAAAATGAATGTGGATTGTCCCACTGCAAGAAAACACATCTTTCTTTCACCAAAACCCAGCAAATGAAATTTTCCAACTAGGAACTCAACATTTCCTCTGATAAAGTCCACAGAATCACAGTTCTCTGCTGTGCTCCAACAGTCTATTTTCACGTTCACCAAGTCAAGGCTTTTGTTTGTTCATTTTTTAATTAAGCCACTTAAAAAAAAATAGTATTCTACATGAACAAAGATGAGTGTGGGTTATCTCCTCTGGTTGCTTTATTATGTAAGTCATGGTTACCACTCTGACAGTGATTTTAACGATATTTTACAATAATTTCGACTCAGTTTGGTCCGCTGTTTGGGTTTTTTAACTGTTTTTCTTAAGTTTGGTTTTATGCATTTGTTTTTTTTTTTTAATTTGATAATTATTACTGGCATGGTTCAAAATATTCACAAGGTCTCAGTTTAAGCTTTTCATCTCATCCACCTCAAGCTACCCGTTCAGTTAACTGGATTCCCCCAACTTTTCAACTAAAAGAGCCACAAAAACCAAGTGAAGTCTCTCTGAACGTAATTTCTGTCCCACTACCTTACTGCATTCAGTTCAGGGGTAAGATTTTTAAAACATGAAGAAGAACTTAAAAGGTTTCCTAGTCCAAGGATTAACCACTACATCTTAAAGGTCTGATTTACTAATATTAAACACTTCAGCACTTAACCTAAAAATTAGACTATTCATATCTAGATGCATGGAAGACAGTGAGATTAATGAAAAAAAAAAAAGTTAATCAAGGACACAAAGTTAGGTTTTCAATTATTTTTAAAAAGAAGGTAAAGCTGAAAAACACAGAAAAACCATTCTCAACTGACCTCTTCATTTGCTGAAGTGCCTTCATCACTCCGGTCTAAAAGTGAATACTGCGCACGTCTCTCATCAGCTGGTGTACAGGATTTGGAATTAATCTACATAGAGAGCACATGTATCAATACGTGCATACATAAAGGCCAGAATTAATTATTTCAAATTATAATTTACTTGGAGAATTACTAACTAGAACACCTCAGTAAAGGCTGGTCTACATCTTCCTTTTAGAAAGAAAACAAACAGTTCTACAAACTGTGACAAGTTCTACCTTACTACAAATTCTCCAGATCAGAAAGTGTCAGGAGTCATACAAAACAGCATGCAACAAAGTCAGTTAATTATTTCTGACCATGGTACTCCTAAACCAGACCTGAAACTCAAGCCTCCTAATACTTTAGTAATATACCATAGATGCTGAAGATTGATAAGTTTTGCAAACAATTATCCACAAAAACTTCACAGCTTCTAGCTGACTGAGGTTGCAACAAGTCAAGCCAAGCCAACCAAAATGTAACTTGCCAGCCTCGTACTTAAATATAAAATTTCAGTATAAATGTAATGAACATGAAAATATCCATAAGCTTTTGTGTACAAAGAAACTACTAAGCAAGATCTCGTTATATATATTCTACAGTACAACCAGCACCACCATCAAGTGCCACAACAGATTCAGATGCTTTAAAACATGACTGACAGAGCACCAGACTACTGAAAAGGTATTGCCAGTATTGACAGTCTTTTAGAGAATCACACTCACTTTACAGACTCAATGGGTAAATTTCATAATATTTGGATACCAATAAATTGAGTCCAATACCACACAAAACACAAGATTGTTCCAAAATCTGCAACACTTACTGGTCTAGCCAAGTGGACCCAATGTTCCCACCTGGAAATATAACTCAAAAATCAAACACCTCATCTAGTGTCTAATTAGCATTCACCATGAAAGCTCTATGGCATGCTGAAAATTTTCATACCAAAAGCATACATAGGGTTTGAAAAACAACAATCTGTTCATGACAATATCCTGCTCTCCTTCCTATCTTCCTAATCCATAACCTAACACCAGTGATTTAAAGATCAGTTCTAACCTCCCACAGCCAGTGGAAAATCTATTTCGAACAGTTCCACATTTTGCTACTCTGCAGAAGCAGTACGAAGGTCTCTCCACTCCATCCTCGATGGTTTTGAGGCACTAAGTCCTGCAGCATCACTTACTCACTGGTGCAATGCAACAATTGGGAAGATTCTACAACTGGAATTGGACCAAACACAGCACCCCCAGACTCCTTTCTGCAGAGCTATTCTCCAGCCATTCCTCTCCCAATTTACACTAACAGGACTGTATTCTCCTGGTTCTTCCCTCATGTCTTTCTTGTAAACTGGAATAGCACTGGCTGGTTTGCAGGCAGGGGAGACTTCCAAGATTCACAAGATGACTGAGGGGGGCTGAGCTCCTTCAGAATTCTGGGATGAATCCCATCAGGCCCGTGGACTTAGAAAGATTCAGCTGGTACAGCTGGTCTCTTACAGCTTCAGCGTCCACAAATGGAAAATCACTGTTCTCACACTTGTGGTCCTCCAACTTGGACGACCAGGCAGCATGAGGTCTATTAATTCTACTGTAGACTGAGGCAAAGCCCATACTCAGTATTTGCGCTTTTCTTCATCCCTGTTTGTAAGGTCTTCAACAAGTATCCATCCAAGAGGCACCTGGAACTGCAATAGCGTTTTAGTTTCTTTTTCCTCCGTATCCGCAATTAGAAACTAATGTGTTCTTCAGTCTTTAAGAGGCAGAGCACGGGCTTTCAGAACTAGACAGACAGCATCAGTTAACTAACCACTCATATGAAAGAGAAAGCGTTGGCCTTACTGTTACAGCCAAGAAGCATTACCTCCAGTTTTAATCAGTCTTAGGTCAGTAAATTTAGTCTCAGAGACTACAAACCAGAGAAAAAAATTACAAGTTCTGGGTCTCAAAGCAGAAGACATGAGTAAAGCAGAGGGGGTATGGTGCATGAAGTCTACCTACTGCAGGGAAGACGAAAAAAAGAGCAAAAATGAATGCAAACAAAAGCCTCATAAAACTAAGAAATGATAAATGTTCGGAAAATTTGGGTTGAAAATGTCTCAATAGAAAGTCACTGATAATCTATGTCATGACAGAGTGCCCTGTAAATGGAATGCGGCTGAAGTATAAAATTACTAAAAGCAAGGCAAGAAAAGCATATTCCACACTCTGCAAAACTCCACTACATTTCATAGGCCTTAGAACTTTCCTGTTCCTTCCTCATTTACAGAATCTGTTTTCAAAAGAGATGCGGGGTGAGCAGACTAGCCTATTCTACTTTTAAGATGAAATTTAACTCCAATTTCCCCTCCAGTGTAACTTGAGAGCAACTGAAGAATAAGCAATACTGAAAGACAACTATTATACGAGAAAATAAAAATCTTCTCTCATTTTCTACTTTTGCCAAAAATGATTCGCAAGGCTGATTTTCAGCAAGTAGCAACCCTTTAACACATGCACTGAATATCCATAACTAAGTGGGTTACAATATTGTGTGCAAGGTATCATAATTAGTTGCTGCTTACTGAAAACAGTAAGCTCCGCAGGTCAACTTCTTCACACTGTACTGAAAGTTCACCACATACACCAATTCAGGATAATACTCTAAACTGCCATTGGCAAATATTTACTTAACTTCACCAACTAGACAAGATCCAGAGTTAATAACTATGAAAGGGCTTAAAATACAACTCAGCAAGCTACACAGAGCTTTCTTCACAGGAGATTCATTTCCAAAAATACTGCCCTTATTTGACAAACGAGTGATTTGAAAAATACTACATAGCTGAACACCAGCAGTTTTAAAACCCTGCTCTACTACTGAGACTATGCAGTGTCAGATCTCCCAGTGGTTCAAATTACATTCAGATCATGCTCAGGCAACTGATCACTTATTTGTAAAATTAACCAAATTATCTGCTTATCGCTTAGTAGCCACAAGATACAGAATTTATACCTGGTTTTACTACTTTAGATTCCAAGATGCGGAGAATGCTTAACCCAGCATAGCTGAAGAGACTTGGCTAGACATTACCATTTTCAGCACTGAGTTTGCCAATACAAAGCTAACGCCTTAAAGACTTTGGAATCAAATTTCAACTGGAAGGAGTTTTTTGTACTTTGACACACACATGAAAACATCACAACAGCCAAACATTAGAATAATGTCCCCAGGGATGTAGTATCATCTTCTACGCCGGACTTTAAGGCTAAGCTTGATAAGGTTTTGGGCCATCTACTTTAAACTATAAATCCCCTAAAAAAGTTTGGTCCAGATGACCCACGAGGTCCCCTTCCAACTTGGCATTCCACGAGTCTATGATTTCTCTCTTGGACACTAAGGATACTCTACACCCATGTCATACCTAATGCATGTTATGATCATTTAAATAAGGTAGTTTCTCGAATAGTTTTGTGAACTACACAAAAAAAGGCTGACAAAATTACGACAAAAGAATTCCAACCTTGCCTGAGCTGTATCGTACATTCCCAGTTTTTCCACAGTAACAAAAAGCAAGAAAAGGGTTAAAGCTGTCTAGATGACAGAGACAGAAGCGACTTATAACAACCGATGCAGCAGCCTGCTCCACTGGGAGGTGTCCCTGCCCAGGGCAAGGGGGGTGGAACCGGATTGCGTTTTAAGGTCCCTTCGAAACCCAAACCACTCAGTGAGAACTGGAAGAGCGAACGATGCGGCAGGGGCAGAGCAGCGCCCCGATCCGCGCTGGGCCGGGGAGAGATGGCTTGAGAGTCACCGCCTCTGGAGAGCGGCCAGAGGGCAGAGCACGCTGGGAATGCCCGGGACAGGGTTCCAGGACGGCTCCGTAGCAGCAAAGTCGCGCAGTTCTAGCGATGCCGCCCGGGGCCTCTAGGGCTGGACGGTCAACCCCGTGCCCCCCCAACCCCCTCGGGCTGGACGGTCAACCCACGCCCCCCCCCCATCCCCAACTCCCCGGGCTGGACGCTCAACCCGCGCCTCTTCCCACCCCGCAGCCCCTCGGGCTGTTCGGCCAACCCGCGCCCCTCCCCAACGCCCGCGGCACCTGCGGGACCGCCCGCGCCCCTGCCCCGCGCGGCGACGCCTGCTCCTCGGTGATCTTCTGCTTCAGTTTCTTAAACATGGTGCCGAGAGAGACTGGGGAGCGGGATGGGGGTCCCGGGCCCGCGGGGGGGAGGCTGGCGGCGGTAGGAGAGGGCTCCGCTCCCCCCCCACCCCGCGGTCGCCCGCCGCCGCGGAGCAGGTGAGCGAGCAGCGAGCGCTGCGCCTGCGCGGCCACGTGGAACCGAGCGGTCGGGGCGCTACGGCACGCGGCGAGGCACAAACTTCCCGCCGCCGTGCGCGCTGCCGCCTTCTGTCGTCCTCCCTCTGCCGCTGCATCCTTCCTTCTGTCCATCCGCTCCTCCCTCCGGACTTTCTTCCATCTCTTCCATTCCTCCCTCCCGTCTTCCCACCCCTCCCTTCCTCCGTCCCTGCACCTTTCCTCCTTCCACTTCTCCCTTCCTCCATCCATCCCCTCCTTCCTCCATCCCTCAGTCCCTTCCTCGTATTCTAGCCACTCGTATCCCGTAAGGGTGTTGGAACCCCTGGAACGCACATCCCGACCACTGGTATCCCATAAGGGCTTCGGAACCTCCGGTATTCAAATTCTGGCCGCTCATGTCCCATAAGGGCTTTGGAACCCCTGGTACTCGCATCCTGGCAAACTCCTTTTGTCCTGGATGCTTTTTCGTATAGCTGTGTTTCAAGCTCATGTATAGAAAACACAACATAAAACTCTTCAAAATGCTTATCTGACTATTATGGGTTCTAGGTTTGGCCTATCTTTGTTGAAGGTGTTCCAAATCAACAGTTGTTCTCACTAGAAATCAGTAGAGCGTGCAAGTCACTGCTGCCCTCCGAGGCATGCATAATAGTCTTAATGGGAACACAAGAATAAAGGATCACTACCCGTCTCAGTTTATCTACAGCTAAGCAGAATGCTGAAAAGAATCCTGAATGCGAGTACCAGAGGTTCCAGAGCCCTTAAGGGACATGAGTTGCACTCAGCTGCACCAGCTGAAGACTTGGGCACCCTGTTATGACAGAGTTATCTCTAGGTAATGACAAGGTGCCCAAATCCAGGGCTTGGGAAAGCTTCTAACTGAAGAATAAAAATGCTTGAAACAGTCTGAAACATCTATCCGCTTATAAGGAAGTCAGGCTTTACAGCCCCTGTGGGATGAGATTTGCGGGTGTGCATGTGTGCATTCAGTCGGCATAGATGCAGAGAGCTGTCGGCAGGAGCTGGCATTCAGTCTCTGACAATGGGTCTATTTTGAAACTCGCTGTGCTGGCAGTGATGCTGTATGAAGGCCAGAAATACATGATGCTACTGCAAGAGATGCTGAACCATGTGGTCTTCTGTACAGCACTGTGCTAAGGAGGCTGTATGCAGTTATCACAAACGTCCCAAAATGTTTTCACTGAAATACAGGAAAAAAAGTGGATAGGAAACGGATCGCTTGCTGTGCACTGACTGAAAAAACAACCAAGGTACATCATCTGCAGCAAACAAACTGCTGTAAGTTTTTCCTTAATATTTTTCTATGTTAAAAATAAATAGATTTCAGCATTCCATTTAGCTGTAGATAAACTGAGACGGGTAGTGATCCTTTATCCTTGTGTTCCCATTAAGACTATTATGCATGCCTCGGAGGGCAGCAGTGACTTGCACGCTCTACTGATTTCTAGTGAGAACAACTGTTGATTTGGAACACCTTCAACAAAGATAGGCCAAACCTAGAAGCCATAACAGTCATATAAGTATTTTGAAGAGTTTTATGTTCTCTTTTCTGTATGTGACCTTGAAACACAGGTTCAGGACTAAAAGGGCAAAACCACCTGAGGAAATGAGATAAAATGGGCAATTAAGTTTACTATAGCCATAAAAAGCAAACATTCTCTACTTCAGTCAGGTAGCCTCTGTTCCCTCTGAATATGACATGCAGCAGCATGGCCGTACAATTGTAGGAAGTGAGAGAGGCACTGCCTGATGAATGCTCTGGGAAACCTAACCACCTTCAGTCTCCTAATAAATCCATATTCTCTCACACCTGTGTGCCCTATTACAAATGCTAGCTCATATTCTGTTCTTCCCTTCAGCACCAAAAGATTACACTCCAGTGTTAAACCTTAGTCACTGAAGTACTATGGGAGTTTGATGGATAGATGCATAATTTAAAGGACACTAGTTAGTACAGCTATCAAATAGAAAAGCAGAAATTCGTCAACTCTTTCATAAAATGTATCCAACACA